>NC_053022.1:352664022-352709363 GCF_003073215.2 Triticum urartu
GACCAAAGCCGAGTACCTTCCGAGCACTATTTTCAGGAAGTTCTTGAAGGCGCTCGTGTAATAGAGACGCAATGCTCGAAAGATGCTATGTTATGATAGCATATGTAATTAATATTTTGATAAAGTGTAGTGGCTGATTTTATACTTGTGCCTCCAAGTATTGTAAACACCTTCTAATCGGCCGTTTTAAGATATATATATATATATATATATATGTATAGAATCTGAAAGATGGCAGTCGTTGGCTTCAGCCGCCACGCACATAGTGCGGGGGTGCTTGCGGAAGACCCATTCTCACACTTAACCCAACGTCTTGGTCCTACAAAGGAGGTGATAGCGCAGCGGGCCAGGCAACCGGACTATAATGCTTTAACACTTTCACTTAGCCATAGGAGTTTGAAAATGAGACTCTTTAGGTAGCTCCTTGGTGGCCACTGCACTCGTCCGAATTCGGGGCGCGTATGTGCCTGACCGGGAAGCAGTCCTTCGTCAAGGCGGAAGAATCCGATAGATTCCGATCGGTCATCGAGTGGCTGACCAGTCTCACACTACATCATGACAGTCAGTTTTCGGCTTTCTCTACTGAGGTGCTCGCCCTGGCCGAACCGGGGGCACAATCGTGGTAGTTCTCCTGGTGCTACCTTAGCCGATAGAGTGGAACGTAAGGTAGCCGAACTCAGGAGCCGGGCAACCCAACATTTGACCAAAGACATGATTCGGAGCTGATGCATATAATGCCAAAACTCACGACGCCAAACATTCCCTAAGGTGTTCGGTCTTTATGAGTGCGGGCCAAACAGCACTCTTTATTGAAAAAGCCCCTAGTGTCCAGGTACGTGCAAAAATTCTGACGTGGCCACATGCCAAGACGCCAGCCTCCTCCTTGGTTATATTAGGAAGAAAAACCTGGGGATGTATAGCAACAAGAGACAGTCAAAAAGGTTTACGCAGGGTCTTAATCTAAAAAGAATCCTTTAGGACGGGTCCCTACTGCACGTCTGCGCCTGTGTCTCCGTTGTGCCGTATCCTGGACGGGCGCCGCACGACGTTCATCTGTAAAAGAGAGGAACTGAGTTGAAAAACAGGTCGTGCCGAATTTTTTTTTAAAATAAGCAAAGTATAAGGTAAGATATGTAAGTTTGAGCTTTATTGTCTCTTATTTGTGTATGCGTGGAGCCCCTTGTGCGGAGGTATATGGCTTCTAGGCCTGCATCAATGATGATTTTGCACCGAACTCGTCTATCCGCGTTCGTGGTCTTTAAATGACCTATTTTGAAGTTTTTTGGCCGGTGAGGCCATTTTGCTGTGGGGCTGTTAAAGCGTCCGCACTATCCTTCGCTTGGGGAGGCGCACTTTAGTGCTTCCCCATCAAAGAAATGATGCCTCATGGACCGGGCATCTTAAGCGTAAGAGATGCATAATGTGGTATTGCGTTAAATCCAGCGAAAGCTTCACGTCCCAGTAGTGCTTGATAGCGACTTGAGAACGGGACGACGTGGAAGGTCAGCTTTTCGCGACGGAGGTTATCGGCAGAGCCGAATGTGATTGTGAGCCGAAGAATACCCGTGCAATGGGTGTCCGGGCCAGGTATTACCCCTTCAAAGGAGGTTTTGCTGCGACGGATTCTTGCTGGGTTTATCCCCATGTGATGTATTGTATCCTGATATATCAGGTTTAGTCCGCTGCCGCCGTCCATAAGGACATTTGAAAACTTAAGTCCGCCAATTATTGGATCAAGGGTCAAGGCAGTCCATCCTACATTCCAGGTATTCCTAGAATAATCTAGCTGATCGAAGGTGATCGGTTTTGACAACCAGTGGCAGGATCCTTTGGGGATGGGCCGTGTGGTGCGTACCTTTACGGGCACGGCACGTTTTGTTATGTGAAGTGAGTTCACTATTTTTACTTCTTGTGGGAAGTTCTTTTGTTTCCTGGTGCTCTGCTATTGGGGTTCGTCCTCGCCTTTGCTTGGTGTGTCGAGCCCCTTGTGTTCGGCATTGAGTCTGCCGAATTGTTTGAAGACCCAACAGTCTCTGTGGGTATGGTTAGCAGGCTTCCCAGGAGTACTGTGTATCTGACATATCCTGTCCAGGATTTCATTTAAGTTGGATGGATCGTCCCTGTTATTCTGGGGGGGGGGCGATTTTTCCTGATTTTGTCGTGAGCCTTTGAATCCGGCGTTGACTGCCGTGCTCTTCGGACTTTTGTCCTTAGTCCGGCGACGGTCTTTGTTGCGTCGCGGTCTTCCGTTTTCATCCCTGGTTTCGGATGTACTTGGGTCGCTGGGGCTGCATCTTGCCAACCAGCTGTCCTCCCCTGCACAAAAGCGGGTCATGAGGCTTGTTAGTGCGGCCATTGTTCTTGGCTTTTCTTGGCCGAGGTGTCTGGCAAGCCATTCGTCTCGGACGTTATGTCTAAAAGCTGCTTAGGCTTCGACGTCCGGACAGTCGACTATCTGATTCTTTTTAGTGAGGAATCTATTCCAGAATTGCCGAGCTGATTCTCCGGGTTGTTGAGTTATGTGACTAAGGTCGTCTGCATCCGGGGGGCGGACATAGGTCCCTTGAAAGTTTGCTCGGAAAGCATCCTCGAGCTCTTCCTAGCTTCCAATTGAGTTTTCAGGAAGGCTTTTAAGCCAATGCCGGGCTAGCCCTTTAAGCTTAAGCGGTAGATATTTTATGGCGTGGAGATCATCTCCTCTAGCCATGTGAATGTGGAGGATATAATCCTCGATCCAGACTCCAGGATCTGTTGTTCCATCGTATGCCTCTATGTTTACGGGTTTGAATCCCTCTGGGAATTCATAGTCTAGGACCTCATCGGTAAAACATAGGGGGTGTGCGGCACCCCTGTATTTGGGTATGCCGGATTCTGATGATGGCTTCGTAGCGTTGCTTACGAGAGCTTGCTTTCTTGGCCCATAAATGGACCTGACTGGGCCATGATGCGAATCCTTAGGAGGGTCGCATGCCGATTTAGGTGCGGCGCCGCTTGTTGCCTTATGGGGTCGTCTATCCGACCGTGTGGCTTTTTCATTCTTTGAATACGAGGGCTCTGAGGCCTCTTTGTCGAATTCAGGCAGTATCTTTCTTTTTGGATAGCTTTTAGTGCGGCGACTGTCGCCGTACTTATCTGTGGCATTGATTACCTTGCTCCATCTGATCCGGAGTGCATCTTCCGCTATTTTTAGCTTCCGCTTCTGCTTTTTTAGGCTGCGTGCAGTTGCAACGAGCCTCTCATGGAGATTCTTCTGCTTCATAGGTTTATTTGGCGTGCGGTCGTTCGGAATGCCGTTTTCGCCGGGGGAGGGATGTTCGGTTTTTCTATCCGTGTTGCCCTATTCGGACGGTTGCTCTAAGGCCTGTTCGTCGTCGACCGACTCGTCCTGCTCTATGACTGGGTTTTTGTCGAGGCGGGGCTTGGGCCGGCATTTGCGCCGACGCCTTGATTGCGTTTTGGTGGGTCGATCACTCATCCTATCCCCTTTTTCCTCGTTGTCGTTTCCCTTAGAGGTGTCCACCATGTACACATCGTGAGATGGGGTGGCTGTCCAATGCCCTATGGGCATTGGTTCGTCGATATCTCCTCCATCGTCATCCATGCTGTCGATGTCCTCGGAGCCGAAGTCAGGCATGTCGGTTAGATCGTCGACAGTGGCTACGAAGTGGGTGGTGGGTGGGTTTTGAATTTCCTCACCGTCCGTATCCCACCCTTGCTGACCGTAGTCCGGCCAGGGCTCTCCTGATAAAGAGAGAGACTTAAGAGAATTCAGGATGTCGCCGAAAGGCGAATGCTGAAAGATGTCCGCTGCGGTGAACTCCATTACCGGCGCCCACTCGGATTCGATTGGCAGGGGCGCGGGGGGCTCGGAGTTCGGAGAGGAATCCGGCTCCTCGGAGTCACGGGCCATGCGGAGTGCGGGGCTGGAGTTCAGCTCGATCGCCTCTGAGATCGCAGCCCCTGAGGCAGCGTCCAACCGCTGATCCTCGATCGGTGCAGTAGGTTCCGAATCAATGGTCGAAACCGATGCGTGTGCGGCCACCAAGGCGCTGTTCGGCGGCAGAGCTATATCATGCCCATCGAGACAGTGCGGCACGCTAGGCTGTGGCTCGAATCCGTCGAAGATCAAGTCTCCGCGGATGTCAGCCGTGTAGTTTAGGCTTCCAAACCTGACCTGATGGCCAGGGGCGTAGCCTCTGATCTGCTCAAGGTGGCCAAGCGAATTGGCCCGCAGTGCGAAGCCGCCGAAGACGAAGATCTGTCCGGGGGGGAAAGTCTCACCCTGGACCGCATCGTTGTGGATGATCGAAGGAACCATCGGGCCTAAAGGTGACGACACAGAGGAACTCTCAATGAAAGCACCAATGTCGGTGTCAAAATCGGCGGATCTCGGGTAGGGGGTCCCGAACTGTGCGTCTAGGTCGGATGGTAACAGGAGACAGGGGACACTTTGTTTTACCCAGGTTCGGGCCCTCTCGATGGAGGTAAAACCCTACTCCTGCTTGATTAATATTGAAGATATGGGTAGTACAAGAGTAGATCTACCATGAGATCAAGGAGGCTAAACCCTAGAAGCTAGCCTATGGTATGATTGTGTATGGAGTTGATCCTCTACGGACTACAACCCTCCGGTTTATATAGACACCGGATAGGGTTAGGGTTACACAGAGTCGGTTACAATGGTAGGAGATCTTGAATATCGCATCGCCAAGCTTGCCTTCCACGCCAAGGAAAGTCCCATCCGGACACGGGACGAAGTCTTCAATCTTATATCTTCATAGTCCAGGAGTCCGGCTGAAGGTATAGTCCGGCTATCCGAACACCCCCTAATCCAGGACTCCCTCAATGATATTTTAGTCTACTCAAAGAATGAAGAGGAGCATAAGGAGCATTTGCGTTTGGTACTTGAGAAGCTCAGAGAACATCAGTTATATGCCAAGTTCAGAAAATGTGAGTTTTGGTTGAAGGAAGTTGGATTCCTCGGACATGTTATATCTGGAGAAGGAATAGGAGTAGATCCCACCAAGGTTGTCACTGTGATAAATTGGGAAGCACCAACAACAGTTGGAGAGATCCGGAGTTTTCTTGGACTTGTAGGATACTACCGGAGATCCATAGAGAATTTCTCAAAAATTGCAAAACCTATGACGGAGTTGTTGAAGAAGGATACCAAGTTCATATGGACTGAGGAATGTGAGGCCAGTTTCCAGGAGTTGAAGAAACGTTTGGTTACCTCACCAGTGCTGATTCTGCCAGATCAGCACAAGGATTACGAGGTGTATTGTGATGCTTCACGTGGCGGACTTGGAGCCGTGCTTATGCAGGAGGGAAGAGTTGTTTCGTATGCTTCACGACAGCTTAAGCCCCATGAGTTGAATTATGCTACACATGATTTGGAGTTAGCAGCAGTAGTGCATGCATTGAAGACTTGGAGACACTTTCTCATTGGAAACCATTGTGAGGTGTACACGGATCACAAGAGTTTGAAGTACATTTTCACGCAGAAGGAGCTGAATCTCAGGCAGAGGAGATGGTTGGAGCTCATCAAGGATTATGATATGAGATTACATTATCACCCCGGAAAGGCTAATGTAGTAGCCGATGCGTTGAGCCATAAGAGCCATGTCAACACACTAATGACAGGAGATTTACCGAAGGAGTTAGTCGAGAATCTTTGTGAGCTATGTTTGGAGATAGTTCCGAGAGGCTATGTAGCAGCATTGGAGATTCAGTCTACTTTGATGGATAAGATCAGAGAAGCTCAGAAGACTGACAAGGAGATTGCCTCTATAAAGGAGAAGTTGAGCAAAGGAACAGCTAAAGGATTTCATGAGGATGAGCACGATACCTTATGGTTTGAGGACCGCGTTTATGTGCCTAATGATCCGGAGATCAGAAAGTTGATTCTACAAGAGGCCCATGATTCACCATAATTGATTCACCCAGGAAATACCAAGATGTATTTGGATTTGAAGGATACTTTCTGGTGGACAGGAATGAAGAAGGATATTGCAGAGTATGTAGCGGTTTGTGATGTATGTCAGAGAGTAAAGGCAGAGCATCAGAAGCCAGCAGGATTACTACAACCATTGCCGATACCCGAATGGAAGTGGGATAAGCTAGGTATGGATTTCATCACGGGATTACCCAAGACCCGTTCAGGCTATGACTCGATATGGGTTGTAGTCGATCGCTTGATGAAGGTAGCTCATTTTATCCCAGTAAAGACCACCTACACCAGTGCTAAGTTGGCAAAAATATACATGACCAGAATCGTATGTTTGCATGGAGTTCCAAGGAGCATTGTATCAGATAGAGGAACCCAGTTTACCTCAAAGTTCTGGACTCAATTGCACGAAACTTTGGGTACCAGGCTATAGTTCAGTACAGCTTTTCACCCGCAGACAGATCTACAGACCGAAAGAGTCAATCAGATTTTGGAGGATATGCTGAGAGCTTGTGCGCTAGATTATGGATCTAGTTGGGACTACAATTTGCCATATGCAGAGTTCTCTTAAAACAACTATTATCAATCCAGTTTGAAGATGGCCCCTTCGAAGCCTTGTACGGAAGGAGGTGCAGGACCCCATTGTCATGGGATGAAGTTGGAGACCGCCAGTTGTTTGGACCGGACTTGATTAAGGAGTCTGAACAGAAGGTGAAATTGATTCGCGATAGACTCAAGGTAGCCCAGTCCAGGCAGAAGAGTTACGCAGATTCTAAACGCATGGAGACTGTTTACGAGGTCAGAGACCGAGTTTATCTTCGAGTATCTCCACTTCGGGGAGTTAAGCGCTTTGGACTTAAAGGAAAGTTAGCGCCACATTTTGTGGGACCATACAAAGTTTTGGAACGTATGGGAGAAGTTGCTTACAAGTTGGAGTTGCCCGAAGGATTGTCGGGAGTTCACGATGTGTTCCACGTCTCCCAGTTGAAGAAGTGCCGCGCATAGATGGCTGATATACCGCTGAGAGATACAGTGCCGCTGGAAGCCATTCAGTTGGATAGTGATTTGACCTATGAGGAGAAACCAGTCAAGATTCTTGAGTATGCCAGCCGAGTCACCCAAAAGCAAGGTTATCAAGTTTTGCAAAGTTCAGTGGAGCCACCACACCGAGGATGAAGCCACCTGGGAGCGAGAGCAAGATTTGTTGAAGGACCACCCTCACCTATTTTCTAGCCAACCCGAATCTCGAGGGCGAGATTCATCTTAAGGGGGGTAGGTTTGTAACATCCCAAATTTTCAATTTGGAATGTTATACGTTAGATCATCATTGCATATCATATTTTATTGCTTTTGAGCCTGATCCAGAAATTCTACGCAACTCAAGGACCCACGGAGAGAGTTGGGGATTTCGTTATTTTCATATTTGAGTTTTCTCAAATTTTGAAAATAGGATCATTTGATTTTATTTATTTTATCTTCAATTATTTCAAATTATAAAAATAAGTGAGAGGGAATAAAATGACTTTCCCAAAATAAGGTAATATTGAGGATTTAATAAAAAAATAAATAAGATTTTATTTTGGAGTTTTTCGTTGTTTTATTTGAATTTAGGAAAAATTGCACGTTTTCAAAAAACTGCATTTTAGGGCAAAGAAAATGTTCATCCTGTTCTAAATATTTTATTTAGACAGTGAAAATTTGTTTTGGCATTTTTAGATTTTTTCTAGGATTTTTCATAGTTCGGCGGAATTATTTGTTTTAAAAAAACAAAAACCTCCCGCGCGCCCGACTGGGACGAAGCCCAGCCGAGCCAGGCCGGCCCGCCAGGCGCCACCGCCTCCTTGTCCCCTGCCGCCGCCGGACTCGAGAGAGTCCGAGCCGGAGCCGCCGCCGCTGCCCGACCCCATCCCCAAGTCGGAGCCGCCGCCGCCTCTCCCCCCTCCATTAAATACCACCCCGCCCCCTGGAGCCCCGAGTCACCGCAGCCGCCCCCCGCCGCCTTGCGCCGCCCGCCGCAAGCCGCCGCCGCCCCACTGCCTTGCGCCGCCGCCGCCTGGAGCCGCCGGCCCGCCACCCCACGCCGCCCGGAGCCCCGCCGGACCTCGCCTGAGCCCGAGCCGAGGTAGCAGCCCGCCGCCCCGGTTTTTCTAAAGAAATCGATCCGTTTTTTTAGAAAAACCCTAGTTTCGTTTTTTTAATAGATCGGTTTTTCCGGTTTATTTATCTAGCGAGCGTTCGCCCGTTCGTTCGTTTTAGCAGACGAATTCGCCGTTTAGTTTCAGTTAACGAACGTTCGTTCGTTAATCTATTCGTCAGTTTTTCTTTTTCTCAGATTTTCCGCGATTATTTATGATCGCGATTTCTGATCCATTTTTCGTTTTAGTTTAATTTTTCACACGTTTATCGGAATCACGCGATTCAAGCGCCTGTAGTTTCGTCTCGAAACCCTCTTTCCGTTTAAATTGTCGGTTGGGAAGTAGATGAGGTAGTACCTATTACCTATTTATTATCAAACCCTTGGGAGTTACTTCTACGTTTGCTTATTGCCATGCTATGCTAGTAGACGTGGATTGGGTGAGTGTATCCATGACAGATGTGAGATTGTTAATTAATGGTTTATTTAAGGTGGCAACTTTAATACACATCTGGGTGGATTGAGGCACCTGGGTATTCCAGCGATTGCCTGTTTTTCTTTATGGACCGCCACCCAGGCTCAAAGGGATCATGAGATTATTCATGCTAGAAACTTCCGTGTGCAGCCACAAGCTACTATGGGCTCTAGCATAGTTTATTAAGTCGTGCGAACTCTTACAGTGGTAGACTAGCAGATGTAGGGGAAAGTAGGTGTAACGGTCTACCCGATCGTAAGGTGCTAGCGCTTCTGAAAGACTATGTCTCGGTCATCCGTTTCTCAAACACCATGTAGTGCGAGAATCCCAATGGAGGAGATCGAGTCTTGTGGGGAAAAGTGCGCAAACCTCTACAGAGTGTATAAACTAGTCATGGTTAGCCGTGTCCCCGGTTATGGACAACTTGAGTATCTAGTACTTGGATTATCATGTGAATCTCATCACAATGACTTTAATTAATTTTGTTGGGTTTTAAGGATGATGTTTAATTGGGATTGAGAGGGTGTCTACACTCTCAATGTTTAACAACCACCATGATAGTTAAATAAAAATTTATTCCTTTGCAGTAGGGAAAAACTGGCTTTACGCAAAACTGTAACCATAGAGCTTTCCACCAGCCATATATGCATATAGTATAGCCTATTCTGTTCATTATTCCCTATGTGTTACATTGCCAGCATATTCCATGTGCTGACCTGTTTTCGGGCTGCAACGTTCATGTTGCAGACTTTTCAGACGACGAGTAAGGTGCCTTTAGGTCGTGGTTCTATACTCAGTGATGCCATTGGAGTTGATGGACTCACTTATCTTCCAAGCCTTCCACTGTTATCGTTATTAGATGGCCTTAAGCCATATTTATTGTAATAAGTTCTCTTCTGAGACATTCGATGTAATAAGTGTGTGATTGCTACTCTGTTATAAATCCTTCAAGTATTGTGCGTGTCAGCATTACTGATCCAAGGATGACACTAAAGTACAGAGATCGGACTTTTTGAGGTCTGGTCGCTACACCTACTTGATTTCTTTTTCGTCTGGTAGCTGACGGCAAAGATGCAATGGTCTTTGCCGTCTGCCAGCGGATGACAAAGCATCCAAATAGCCAGCCTATTGCCCTAGGTTGCACAGGTAGTTGACATGTGGCATATTTGCCATCTGCTAGCCGACGACAAAGATCCTATATAGCCCCTGTTATTTTTTCTGATTTTTCTTAAATTCATTCAATTTCACAAGCATACCAACACATATAGACATACCAACACATATACATACCAAATCATATCCATGCCATATGTATATGATCATCCAACACATATACATAGCAAATCAAAAGTCCATATGTGTTGTGGAATTGTCACGACAGATGTCCTAGTGAAAGGACTTAGTCGTGGAACCATCGCAACTAGGAAGCTTAAAGGGGTTAAACGTGACAAAGGACACGAGAGGTTTATACTGGTTCGGCCCCTTGTAGTGAAGGTAAAGCCTAGTCCAGTTGATGTGGTATTGCTAGGTTTCAATGACCAAAGAGCGAAATACGCTAGCTTGGCTCTTGATCTGTTGTTTCTTGCCCTGAGCCGCCGCCCGGTCGTCCCCTTATATACACGGGTTGACGCCCTACGGCCTTGAGTCCCGGCCGGTTCATACAACGTGTCCGGCTCGGTGACAACTCTTACATGCCTTACTTTACAAGTCTTTTTCATACATGGTGGTTTATACTAACGGGCCTTAAGCCGCCTCTGGGCTTGGGCCTACTACAAGCCTTATCATAAACCATCACCTTGTATACTCTTCGGGCTTCCTTTTAAGTAACCCGTCATTGTGATTGACCCGGCCCCTCCTGGGCGGGTCATACCTGGTAGTCATATCCCCAACATTAGGCCCCAGGTTGATTTGAACTCTGTTCATGTAAATCTTCAACAATTAGACGAAATCCATCTTCCAATGCTTGTCAAAGCTCTGGAACCTGTCGTGATGTCATCTTCAGAAAATTTTGAAACCTGCAACGACGTCATGTTTAACGGATACTTATCTTAAATGCCTTTCCAAAAATTGAGGCATCCATTTAGCTGGATAATCATTATTTTGGCCTTCCTCGTTTTTCGCGCCTGCCTGTTCACCTATCTCCTTATAAATAGGCACGACTGGTCTTCCTCATTCTTCGTCTTCCTTCTCTCGCAACCCCTCTGTCGCTCGAGCTCCGCCGCCGCCGCAGCGCTCACCATCATCCTCAACCTTGGCCGCTGCATCACCCTGAGTTTGTCCAGAGAACAGCGGCGACCCTCCGCAACAGATTTGCGTCCGTAAGTTTTTGCCTTTCCGCACCTTAGATCTGCATTAGGTTTTGCAAGTTAGTCGGTGTTCGTCACTATTCAACATGGATTCTTCATAGTTTCTCCACCGCATCCTCTTTTGATCCAAAAGAAGCATGGAACTCCTGCGGTAGTTGTTTCGCATCCATTTCGGATGCTAGTAGATTCCCTTTTCTTGCACAAAGGCCTCCCTTAGAACTGATGAACTCCTCTGCACTGGTTTTTTAGGTCTAGATTAATTTTCCTTTTTTGAACAATCTTGATCCAAAATAGTAGCAGCAGCCTGTGAAACCTGTTTATCTTAGTACTTAGCCAATTTTTTGTCGTTGGCCTCCTTTGAATATCTTTAGTCATGGCGGCTTATCATGCCGGCTCGTTTTCCTTCATATATCATTAGCCCTTATTTAAGCCGCCATTATGCATCTGTACTGAAAACATTAACCTATGATTCCACCATTTATATTTAAGCCAGCAAATTACTTCCTTTTTAGCTTGTCTTCTCACCATGGCGCCAAAGACGACAACAGTTTGCAATTGGGTCCCTTCCACAGTCACTGACGCCACTTTGAAGGATTTCGTTATCATTGGGTATTTACCTGAGAAGAACATTATGTCTTACCGTGCTCTTGACACGGACGAAGACAGACCTCAGCCCAAGGACGGCGAAGTCATCGTTTTTACTGATCATATGAACCGGGGGTTTTCACCGCCCGGCTCAAAATTCTTCAGAGATGTTCTGCACTTTTTCAAGCTTCATCCACAAGATCTTGGACCCAATTCCATATCAAATATCTGCAACTTCTAGGTTCTCTGCGAGGTTTACCTTCAAGAAGAACCTACTGTTGAACTCTTCATAGAGTATTTTTATTTGAACCGCCAGAATGAATACACCAACGGCCCCAGCTTGGAACTTGGTGGAATTTCAATTCAGCGCCGACAGGGTGCTGTCTTTCCCTTAGTAGTCTTACCAAGCCATCCCAAAGATTGGAACCAAACTTGGTTTTATTGCAAAGACACGTCGCCAGCTGATGAAAAACCAATGCCGGGTTATCGCACGGAGCGTCTTGACTCTAAGTTTTTACTCCCTGACAAGCTTACTGCCGCTGAACGTAAGAAGCTCATCCCAACCATCAAAAGGATTCAAGCCTTGTTGGGAAACGTCTTAACTGGAGTAGACTTGATCCGTTGTTGGATCGCATGGTGGGTCATCCATCTGAGCCGCCACTCTGACTTGATGTATAACTATGCCGGAGGACCAGATGACCCTCTGCGTCATAGTTCTGTACAACTAACTGAAGAGGCCATTGTTGAAATGTCAACCACCCTCATAAACAGTAAATACGAGGACTGAGTAAAGTTGGATTGAATCCTTTCTGCAAACTTAACCCGGCACCAGAGGTAAATCCCCTTGACCCCCTTTTTTCTTCAGTAGTTAAGTACTTGCATGACTTTTAACCTGTTACCTGCCTACAGGCCAAATCTGACTTTTGGAAAGCCAAATATGATCATGAAGCTGCCAAGAAGGTCAGAGCCGCTGCCATAGCCGCCACGAAGACAACCCAAAAATCCAAGAAGAAAAGAACTGCTTCTGATATGTTCCAGCTGGATGGTGTTTCTGAGTCGGAGGTAGCCCTTGACTCTCTTAGCCTGCTTTTTAACAACCTTATTGACACTGACTATTGCTAGGAGGACACGGGGGCCAGCCAGGCAGTAGAAGAAGAGGTAACTATTTCCTCCGACTCAGCCCCTTTGCCAAGACAGAAACCTCGACTAGTAACCCGGAAAGTAAGGTTTTCACACCCTTTGGCTTAGTTGGATCCTCATTTTCTTTTGAAAAAATAGCAACATGAGAGTCGCCATCAAGCCCGGACCAGTGACGACAATGAACTGCCTTCCGGCTTACCAAAAACTCCTCAGAAACGCCAGAATGAGGTTTCTTTCACCTTTGACTTTTGCTTTTGTCAATGAATCTACTTCCTTGCTCTTTTAAACTGTGATTTCAGTTTTGCAGGAGGTCTCTCGATCTTCTGGTGACTCCTCTCAAACTCAATTTCTGGCTTTCAAGATTGCCCCTGGGTAAAGAAAATTATCTTTCTTCTGCATCTTTAAGTTTGTATCATTATACTGACTCATGGAATTCTTCTTAGCGGTCAAGCAAAGCCCAAGAAAGCCAGGGTGGCTAAGCCGGCGGAAGACCCGAAAGACCCTGCTCCTGAATCAGCAATACCAACTCCTGCTCCTGAACAATCGAAAGCACCAGAAGACCCTGCCGTCAATGTTTGAATAGATCCTCCTGAACCATCTGTTGATGAAACTATTCTCAACCCGTCTACTGTTGAACCGTCAAGCTCAGCTAACCCGCCGACGACTTACGATAGTGACGTTTTAATCACTGGTAGTAGATTTGTTGAACCGGGCAATCCAACTATACTGGCCAAGCACTCTGCCAAGCAAGAGGCTTTAGAAAGGCAGAAAGTGCGGTTTGACGTCTCTCACTATGCTCACCTGAGTATTAGTCACGTGCTATCTAGATACCTCAGTCATGTGCATTCCAGCCGTGACTCTGAAATTGAGATGGTCAAACAGCTACAACTGAAATATGAGGTATGCTCTCCGGCTTTCATTAGTTTACATATGCTCTGCCAGCCCCCAAGTCTCCGGATTATGATGAACCTGAATGATATGTAGACTTATGATATAGGTTGATTCTCTGTCTTAGATTTTCCCTCAGTGGATTAGCATAAATTTCACATGTAGTCCCCAAGGGCCGGCTTAATTAATCATGAATGAGCCGGTACTTGACTTCATAACTGTTTTGAATTAGTCCAAACAAATGTTGTTATCCGGCTCAAGATGAAAAAACTTTCTTAATATCATGCATTAGCCCCCAAGTGCCAAGCGTTGTTACTTTTAAAACACTTGGGACTTTCATCATAGAAGAGTCATTTTTGCCTTTAAAAATTGCTTTGGCAGACATTAGCCCCCAAGTGCCGAGTGGTGTTGCATTGCAAAGCACTTGGGACTTTAATCATTTGACCTTTATTGGAATAAACTTTTGACACACCTGTGCATGTCTGTAGACCGCCATCACTGAATTGGGTTCTCAACTGATTGACGCAAAGACCCGGTTGGCGGCTCAAGAGACTGAGATAAAGAATGCCGGCTCCAAACTCCAGTTGAGCCTATCTAAAGCAGAGAAACTGAAGACCAGTTTTGATGTGGAGAAAAAAATCCTGGGCCGATGAAAAAAACCTTGCTGATACAGCATGCTAAGACAGCCGAGGCGGCTCTCAAGGAGGTTACCACGGAGCTCATCGGTTTAAAAAACCGTGTGTCTCAGATGGTCTCTGCAATCTTTGGTGAGTCATTGTATTATTTACTTGAACTCTATTTTTGCTAGAAATATAAGCCGCCTGCTTGTCCTTTTAAAATACTCATAGGTCCACGGAGCAACAATATGAGCCAAAACAAATTAAACAAACTCAAGGCGATTTACACCCTGGTGGAGCAGCTGTACATTGGAGCTCAACGGGCGCTTGCCATTATTTCCCCAGCCAATCAAGCACCAAACCTCTTGAGTGATGTTTTGAAGAAGTTATCTATCTTACCCACCAGATTCCAAGAGGTCAAGCGGTCTTGTGCAAGAGCTGGAGCCCTCACTGCTCTAAGCCGCTCCAAAGACTAGGTGCCGAAGCTAGACCCAGCGGATGTAGCCAAGGGGTATCCCAGCCTTAAGGAAGATGAGACTCTGTTTGATCAAGATGAGTTTGTTGCTTGTGTGAGGGGAGTTCGTCCTCATGCTACCATCCTTGGCGACGAGACCAATATTGATAAGTATCAGACGGGTTTTAACGTTGAGAATAAAATGATGGCTACTCCTTCTTATAAAGTGACAGATCTCATCCTGCCGGTTCGCCAACACACATTCGCCCCAGAAATTGACCCGTATGGTCTAATTGATGATGAAGATGAGTTTGTTGCTCTTCATGGCTTTGATTGGTCCAAGCCCAGTTTCCAACCAGTGGAGGAAGATGAACCGGGGAGGGAGGAGTCGTAACCATCCAAATAATCTGGCTAAGACTTAATGAAACGGCCTTAGCTTAACATCTGCTTAGGAGAAAAAACAGTTTTAACCTTTTGGGCTCCCAACGCCTTGTAATAGGTTAGCTTAAAACTGCATGTTCTGCCTATGCCATCGTGCATATCATACTGCGTACGACTTTTTATCTGTCATGTCAATATATGCTTTATATCCTTTATCATATCTGCAGTGTTTAAACCTGTTCCTGTATGTGAAAGATGAGAAATTGTCCTGGCGGTTTGTCGCTGGACGGGTCAAAACACCCAATACATAACTATGAAATTACTATAGCGCGGAATAATCAGGGCTAGATGTAAAGATAAATAAGGCTGGAAAGCCTTTGATTAAAGAAAAAACACAGATAAGTCTGTTTACGCACGACAATGTCATACTTGTGCTCTTTGATGCTGGACTGCCGATTTATGTGATCCGGATAGTAAGGGTGACAACCCAATCATTTTAGAAGTCAATACTTCCATATTCCTGATGACTGTTATACATTGGCAACTTATTGTCAAAGAACCAATCCAGCTTAAATTGAAACCATACTTACAGTTAGATTCTAGACAACAAAAACCAGTAAAACAAAAGGGTATCTTTCAAATAATGTAAATCAAGCATCAAGAAAAACTTGGAGGCTTCTGATTCGAATACGATCAGTAAACCAAACCAAAGGGGTTAAGATAGGATTCAAATATGATCATGTAGCCCCAGTGGCTTTGGCGTTGCGCCGATCAAGAGGGTACCGACAACTATGTTCTCTGTTGTTCGAATACGACCTATGTTTGAATAGGAAGCCCCCAAATGACCTTGAGAGGTTTTTTAACGACCCTGATTCGAATACGATCCAAGTTGGACCCAAAAGGGGTTAAGCTATGATTCAGATACGATCAAGAAGCCCCCTAGTGAGTTTGGATTTGCGTCGATCAGGAGGGTTACGACAGCTATGTTCTCTTTGGTTCGAGTACAACCTATGTTTGAACAGGAAGCCCCCTAGTGACCATGGGGTTTTAACGGCTAGATTCGAATACGATCATGAGCCGGACCAAGAGGGTTAAGCTAGATTCGAATACGATCAACCTCCACTTGGTCGTCTTATACTTAAGATAACAAAGATATGTGATCATTAAGGAAAAAAGGACAGATGTCCTGCTTTATTATTTATCATAATATATACAACGTCATAGTATGTACATTATGAGAGCCTGTGGCTCAAGTGTAGTAAGGCCAAAGTTGAGCAATATTCCACGCCTGGCAGGTCTCCTGCTCCGACTTACGTGAGTCTTTGTGCTCTCGAACATCGATAAGGTAGTATGACCCGTTATTCAAGTTCGTGCTGACCACAAAGGGTCCTTCCCAAGGTGGGGATAGCTTGTGCGCATCAAACTGATCCTGGATGAGTCGGAGCACCAAATCACCTTCTTGAAAGGTTCTTGACTTAACCCGGCGTCTATGATAATGGCGCAGGTCCTGTCGGTAAATTGCTGAACGGTCTGCTACTAAGTCACGCTCTTCATCCAATAAATCAAGCGCATCCTGAAGAGCTTGTTCGTTATCAGCTTCAACGTAAGCCGCCACTCGGGGCGAGTCATGACGGATGTCACTGGGCAGGACTGCCTCTGCTCCATAGACCATGAAGAAAGGCGTATAACATGTGGATCTGTTAGGGGTATTATTGATGCTCCATATCACATAGGGTAACTCTTCCACCCAACAACCTGGCGTCCGTTGTAAAGGGACCATAAGACGGGGTTTTAGACCTTTCAGGATTTCCTGATTGGCTCTTTCAGCTTCACCATTGGATTGGGGGTGAGCTACTGATGAAACATCAAGCCAGATATTTTCCCGATGGCAGAATTCTTCCATAGCTCCTTGTGATAGGTTGGTGCCATTGTCAGTAATAATGCTGTGTGGAAAACCAAAACAAAAGATCACTTTCTTCATGAATTGAACCACCGTGGCCGCATCTGACTTACTGACCGGCTCTTCCTCAACCCATTTTGTGAACTTGTCCACTACCACCAAAAGGTGCATCTTTTTATCTTCGGATCTTTTGAAAGGTCCAACCATATCAAGCCCCCAGACTGCAAATGGCCAAGTAATTGGAATCATCCGCAATTCCTGAGCCGGCACGTGCGCACGTCGTGTGAGTTTTTGACACCCAGCACACCTACTGACCAGATCCTTCGCGTCTGCATGAACCGTTATTCAGTAAAAACCATGGCGGAAAGCTTTGGCCACAAGAGACTTTGAATCGGCATGACGGCCATAATCTCCTTCATGGATCTCACGAAGAATTTCTTGACCTTCTTTAGGAGAGACACAATGTTGAAACGCTCTGGTGACACTACGATGATACAACTCACCATTGGAAATTGTCATTGACTTGGACCGCCGGGTTATCTGTCTAGCCAAGGTCTCATCCTCCGGCAACTCGCCCCGGGTCATATAAGCCAAATATGGCACTGCCCAATCTGGAATGACATGAAGATCCGCCACCAATTGTGCTTCCGGGTCTGGAACAACCAAGTCTTCCTCTGTAGGCAACTTGACAGAAGGGTTATGCAGAACATCTAAAAAGTGTCAGGTGGCACCGGCTTACGCTGAGATCCCAACCGGCTTAAAGAATTGGCTGCCTTGTTCTTTCTACGGTTAATGTGCTCCAATTAATAACCCTTGAAGTGTCCAGCAACAACATCAACCTCACGGCGATAAGCCGCCATGAGAGGATCCTTTGAATCCCACTTGCCTCATACTTGCTGAGCCACCAAATCTGAGTTGCCAAGGCACCATACCCGGCTCAAACTCATTTCTTTAGCCATTCGAAGACCATGGAGTAAAGCCTGATACTCAGCTGCATTGTTAGTACAAGGAAACATCAATCGCAACACATAACAAAACTTGTCACCTCGAGGGGAAGTTAAAACAACTCCAGCCCCCAAGCCCTCCAATTGCCTGGACCCATCAAAATGAATCGTCCAATATGTGTTGTCTGGCTTCTCTTCAGGTATTTGCAACTCCTTCCAATCATTAATGAAATCCACCAGTGCTTGAGATTTGATGGCTGTACGTGGCATATATTTTAAACCATGAGACCCAAGTTCAATGGCCCACTTGGCGACTCGTCCCGTGGCTTCTCTATTTTGAATAATATCTCCTAAAGGAGCAGAGCTAACCACAATGATAGGATGACCCTGAAAGTAATGCTTAAGCTTCCGGCTCGCCATGAACACCCCATAAACGAGTTTATGCCAATGTGGGTATCTCTGTTTGGACTCAATGAGCACCTCACTGACGTAGTAAACCGGCCGCTGAACCGGATATTCCTTACCAGCCTCTTTGCGCTCTACAACAATGGCCACACTGGCAGCACATGTGTTAGCGGTCCCATATAACAATAGTGGCTCCTTATCAATGGGAGCAGCAAGAACCAACGGCTCAGCGAGCTGTCTTTTCAGATCTTCAAAGGCAGAGTTGCAGCATCACTCCAGACAAAATCATCCGTCTTCTTCATCATTTGATATAACGACATAGCCTTCTCTCCTAACCGGCTTATGAACCGGCTTAAAGCCACGACACGACCCGCCAGCCCTTGAATGTCATTGATGCATGCCGGCTTAGCCAAAGACGTAATCGCCTTGATTTTCTCCGGGTTAGCCTCAATGCCTCTGTTAGACACCAATAAACCCAAAAGCTTGCCTGCTGGTACTCCAAAAACGCACTTGGCCGGGTTAAGCATCATCTTGTAGACCCGTAGGTTATCAAAGGTTTCCTTCAGATCATCTACGAAGGTTTCCTTCTCTTTGGATTTCACCACTATATCATCCACATAAGCATGACATTACGCCCAATCTGATTATGAAGACAGTTCTGCACACACCACTGATAAGTCGCCTGGGCACTCTTAAGCCCAAAGGGCATGGACACATAACAAAATACTCCAAATGGAGTAATGAAAGCTTTCTTCTCCTAGTCCTTAACCGCCATCTTGATCTGATGGTAACTAGAATAAGCATCCAAAAAGCTTAAACGCTCACAACCTGTTGTAGCATCAATGATTTGATCAATAGGACGGAGAGCAAAAGGATCAGCTGGACAAGCTTTGTTTAAGTCCGTGTAATCCACACACATACGCCAGGTGCCGTTCTTTTTAAGCACGAGCACCGGGTTAGCCAACCACTCTAGATGAAAGACGTCAATAATGAACCCGGCTGCCAAAAGCCGGGCCACCTGTTCTCCAATAGCCTTGCGCCTTTCCTCGTTGAACCGCCGAAGAAACTGCCTGACCGGCTTTAACTTTGGATCAATATTGAGAGTGTGCTCAGCGAGTTCTCTCGGTACACCCGGCATGTCAGCAGGCTTCCATGCAAAGATGTCCCGGTTCTCATGGATGAACTCGATGAGCGCGCCTTCCTATTTGGGATCCAAATTAGCACTGATAATAAATTGTTTGGATGAGTCGCCAGGCACAAAATCAATTATTTTGGTATCATCAGTTGACTTAAACTTCAGCGTCGGCTCATGCACCGTAGTTGGCTTCTTCAAAGATGTCATGTCTGTCGGGTCAACATTGTCTTTGCAGAACTTTAACTCGTCCGTTGTGCAAACAGATTCTGCGTAAGCAGCATCGCCTTCCTCACACTCCAAGGCTATTTTTCGGCTTCCATGTACTGTGATAGTACCTTTATAACCCGGCATCTTGAGCTGCAGATAAACAACATGGCCGCGCCATGATTTTTGCATAAGCCGGTCGCCCAAATAGGGCGTGATATGGGCTTTTGATTTTAACCACCTCAAAGGTTAATTTCTCAGCCCTGGAATCATGTTCATCTCCAAAAGCTACCTCCAGCTCAATCTTACCCACTGGATATGCCGACTTACCAGACACCACTCCATGAAAAACAGTGTTGGACGTCTTAAGAATTTTGTCAGTCAACCCCATGCGACGGAATGTCTCATAATAGAGGATGTTGATGCCACTGCCTCCTTCCATGAGCACTTTAGTGAATTTATATCCACCAACCTGAGGCGCCACCACCAAAGCCAGATGACCCGGATTGTTAACCCGGGGCGGGTGATCCTCCCTACTCCATAGAATAGGTTGCTCACACCATCTCAAATAACGAGGAACCACCGGCTCAACAGCGTTGACCGCTCTCTTATGAAGTTTCTGGTCCCGTTTGCATAAGCTGGTGGTGAACACATGATACTGCCCACTACTTAGCTGCTTTGGGTTACTCTGAAACCTGGATTGCTGCTGCTGACCTCCTTGGCCAGATTGCTGATTATAACCACTTTGATTACCTTGAGGGCCCTGGCCATGAAAACCGCCACCGCCTGAATTGCCGCCCGGGCCATGAAAGCCGCCGCCGCCTGAGCTGCTGCCAGGTCCATGATTACCATCGAACATGTTAGAATTCTTGAAAGCCTTCATGATCGTATAGTCTATCCATAGATGGGTGGCCAGCTTCTCTCAGGTGTCGTGTCTTGGATAGGGTTCATTTAGCAACTGCTCAAGGGTGGGATCTGACCCGCCTGACCGAGGAGGTGGCCTCCACTTACGCCGTTGATTGTTGCCCCGTGCGTTGGTGTTAGCCACAAACTCCAGACTACTGTCAGCCTTACGTTTATTATTACCTCCTTGATTTGTTGGGTTATGCTGGTGACCTTTGCCGTTGCCGTTCTTCTTTCCCTTCCCTGTCTTCTCTTCGTCAGACGCGGGATCCTTGGTACTATCAGAGTCGACGTATTTGACCAGAGCCGCCATCAACTGGCCCATGTCATTGCAATCATGCTTGATCCGCCCCAGCTTCTGTTTTAGAGGTTCAAAACGGCAATTTTTCTCCAACATTAAGACCGCGGAGCCGGCATCCATCTTATCAGATGAATGTATTATTTCCTTTACCTGGCGCACCCAATGGGTTGTGGATTCACCTTCCTCTTGCTTGCAATTAGTCAAGTCCACAATCTACATGGGTTGCTTGCATGTATCTTTGAAGTTCTGAATAAACCGGGCCTTTAACTCTGCCCATGAGCCGATGGAATTGGGTGGCAACCCCTTAAACCAAGTGCGAGCTGTTCCATCTAACATCATAGTGAAGTACTCGGCCATTGTTGCGTCACTCACCTCCAATAATTCCATGGCCATCTCGTAACTTTCAATCCATGCCCCGGGCTGTAAGTCGACTGTGTAATTAGGCACCTTATGAGGCCCCTTAAAATCCTTTGGCAAGCGCTCATTACGCAGAGCCGGCACCAAGCAAGGGACACCTCCAGTCCTCGTGGCCACGCCCGCTTCAAAAGATGTTGTTGGATAAACCGGAAAAGCCTGGTGAGACACCTGCTCAGCTGCCTGCTGAATCGCCCGCTCAGCCTCTTGGCGGATCCTATCTTGGTCAACCAAGTTAAGAGCTCCATCGTGCGCCGGGTCATGCCTACGTGGCTGGTTACGACGCTGGGCGTTGCTTGACACAGCCGCTGAATCCATATGCCTGCTATAGCTCGGGCTTCGGCTTGGGTGAGGGGTCGAATGGATCCTGTCTCGACTATAACAGTATGCTTCCTGCTGTGCCAGAGCCGTCTGAAGAAGTTCTTTGACCCTTCGCGTTTCGATCACCGTCGGAGAGTCGCCTTCCATCTGGAGAGCCGCCAAGCATGCCGATGAAGCGATCAGATTCTCCAAAGGGTTAGAAAAATGACCCGGTGGTGTTGGTGCATAACGAGGCGGAGCAGTATTCACACGAGGGGGTTCCATAGCCCGTGGTTGAACTGGCACCCCAGCCCCGGGTGTTGTAATCAGGTTTGCCTCCGGCAGGTTACTAGGACCGGCTCCGGGCGTGTGGAAGAGGTTCCTAGGCTCGTAAGTAAGAGGCAGACATGATTGAGTTTTCTGGTGCCTTCTCCTCATGACCTCGTTTGGTGCGTTCAGATCCATCGTGAGCCGAAAGGTCTCTGATTGAAGTTGCTGAGCCCGAGCATCCAAAGCCGCCCGCTCTGCAGCCATCCTGACGTCCTCCGCCACCAAGTTTTCCTTGGGTTGTGCTACCTCCCCGCGTAACTGTTCCACCTCCGCATCATGCTGAGCCTTATCCGTCCGTTCGACCATGGCGGTCAATAGGGCGGTCATCCTATCCATGAGATCCATCAGCACCTGAGCCGGCGGGCGCATGGGGTCTCCTGACCCGACCGCTGCCGACCCGATGGTTATTGCTGCCGCAGCCGTAGAGTTTTGAGCGGGCTGCGTACCAGTCATGAAGATCCCCGCTATGTTCGGTGGCTCAAAGGGGTCCGGAATACTGCTGCCATCAGAACAGGCCCCAAGCCTGCCATCTTGTAGTTGATACAATGAATCTGTCTCACCTATGGACGACTCATCGTTAGAGTAGACGGCCATCTCACTGCCATCCACAGATCCTTCAGAAAACTCCCCTCCATGGATGCAACCCATGAAGGCACGCCTCACGGCGGGCTGAGTCCGGGCGGGTCTCGCATGCTGAGCCGTCTTGATGAGGTTGGTGCAAATTTCCGGCTTAGGGCCCGGCTCGTCGATCCGGCCGATCAAAACATGGATTCCGCCGAAGGGGACCCGGTACCCGTACTCAATTGAGCCGGCATCGGGGCCCCAGCCTGCATCGTCGATGTAGAGCTTGCCGCGACGACTCTTGGTCATCCGGCCCACAGCGTATCCCTTGAGCCCTTCGAAGCTGCCCTTCAAGAACTCAAATCCACCGTGCGCTGGCCCCACGGTGGGCGCCAACTGTCGTGGAATTGTCACGGCAGATGTCCTAGTGAAAAGACTTAGTCGTGGAGCCATCACAACTAGGAAGCTTAAAGGGGTTAAACGGGACAAAGGACAAGAGAGGTTTATAGTGGTTCGGCCCCTTGCGGTGAAGGTAAAGCCTAGTCCAGTTGATGTTGTATTGCTAGGTTTCGATGACCAAAGAGAGAAATATGCTAGCTTGGCTCTTGATCTGTTGTTTCTTGCCCTGAGCCGCCGCCGGGTCATCCCCTTATATACACGGGTTGATGCCCTGCGGCCTTGAGTCCCGGCCGGCTCATAGAACGTGTCTGGCTCAGTGACAACTCTTACATGCCTTACTTTACAAGTCTTATTCATACATGGCGGTTTATACTTACGGGCCTTAAGCCGCCTCTGGGCTTGGGCCTACTACAAGCCTTATCATAAACCGTCACCTTGTATACTCTTCGGGCTTCCTTTTAAGTAACCCGCCATTGTGATTGACCCGGCCCCTCCTGGGCGGGTCATACCTGGTAGTCATATCCCCAACAATATGCAACATATATAGCTAGCCAACATATCCAACAACAAGCATCCAATGGTTTCATCCATACATACATATATAGGTAGCAAGTTTCACATTGTTCATGCTACAAAATCAAAACAAGAAGGAAGCATAAATAGAAGAGTAGACTCCATCAACGCAAGCTTCCTCATCTAAAGCAAATCTACAAATTGGGAAAGAAGAAAGTTAGAAGAAGAAGAAGACTAGTTAGAAGAGGAAGAAAAAGAAGAAGAAGAAAAAGATGATGAAGAAGAAGAATAAGAAGAAGAAGAAGATTTTTTTTCTTCTCTTTCTTTTTCTCCTCTCCTCTTCTTTATCTTCTTCTTCTTCTAACTAAGGTAGGTAAAAATGCCACTTTATTGCTAAGCTAGGTAAAAATGCTAAGTGTAGGTCATTTTAGAGCTAAGCTAGGTAAATAGGTCATTTTGGAGCTTAGTAAGGTTATTATGTCATTTTCGAGGAAAATAAGCTAAGTCTATATCATTTTGGAGGTAGCAAAGATTATCATGCCATTTTTGATCTAAGTATGTCATAAATGAACTGAAGAAGCTAAGTATAGCTCATTTTTATCTAACTTGGGTAATTATGCCATTTAGGAGGAAAATAAGCCAAGTATCCATTTGTAAAGCAAAACAGTAGAGAAAACTTACCCTCATCACAATAAATGTGATGAAGATCGCAACTAAGGTAACAGTTGATCCAACAGCATAATGATACCAAGCCTCATTATCAATGGCATATTTTTTAATCCTCTTAATATTCACGCTCATTGCATCCATCTTAAAGCGCATTCCATTCATCTTCATCTTGTGATCATCGACGACATCGGCAACATACGACTCCAATGTCATCTTCTCTTCTTCAATTATTTTAATTTTTTCTTTCAAATACTCATTTTCTTTTTCAACTAAATTTACCTTCTCGATGATGTCTACTACACAACCTTCTTGTAGACTATGTTGCGCCTCCAAGTGCAGAGGTTTGTAGGACAGTAGCAAATTTCCCTCAAGCGGATGACCTAAGGTTTATCAATCCGTAGGAGGCGTAGGTTGAAGATGGTCTCTCTCAAGCAACCCTGCAACCAAATAACAAAGAGTCTCTTGTGTTCCCAACACACCCAATACAATGGTAAATTGTATAGGTGCACTAGTTCGGCGAAGAGATGGTGATACAAGTGCAATATGGATAGTAGATAATGGTTTTTGTAATCTGAAAATATAAAAACAGCAAGGTAACTAATGATAAAAGTGAGCACAAACGGTATTACAATGTGTTGAAACAAGGCCTAGGGTTCATACTTTCACTAGTGCAAGTGCTCTCAACAATAATAACATAATTGCATCATATAACTATCCCTCAACATGCAACAAAGAGTCACTCCAAAGTCACTAATAGCGGAGAACAAACGAAGAGATTATGGTAGGGTACGAAACCACCTCAAAGTTATTCTTTCCAATCAATCCATTGGGCTATTCCTATAAGTGTCACAATTAGCCCTAGAGTTCGTACTAGAATAACGCCGTAGAGTGTCACAAATACAAAGTGTCACAAACCGTTTCGCTGCACCGCACCCCACCCCGCGCGGGCGAGGAAGCTCCGGCGGCGCCCCAGCCGCCTCCTCCTCAAGAAGGCGCCATGGATCCAAGGCGCGTGGCCCCTGTGCGGAACCCGCTCCATCAGGTGCTAGCGCGGCAAGAGCAGAGCTGCCAAGATGTCCCTCGCCCGCAAGAAGCTGCCCGGGCGCTCCCTGCTCCAGCGCGTCTCGACCATGCTCCTGCTCCCGCACGTCAAGACCCCGTGCTGCTCCCAGCTGCAACGCGTGGGGACATGCAAGACCAAGCTCTCCGCCACCCAAGGCCTCCCGTGGCCACAGTAGGCTGCCGTGCCTTCACCACCGAGCTATGTAGCGTCGCGTGGCCCGGCAAGTTCAAGCCAGACCTGCCTCCTCGTTACGACGGCACGGCCGACCCTGCGGAGTTCCTCCAGCTCTATGAGCTGGGCATCGAAGCTGCCAACGGAGGCGAGAAGGTCATGGCGAACTGGTTTCCCATGGAGCTCAAGGACGGGGCCCGCACCTGGCTCCTGAACCTGGCTCCAGGCACGATCTCCTCCTGGGACGAGATGCGCACCCGCTTCATCGCCAACTTCCAAGATACTCGCGACCGGCCACCCGCCGTGAGCGACATGCACCGCATCAAGCAACAACCCGGAGAGACCCTGCAGAAGTACATCCAGCGCTTCAACAACGCATATCTCAAGATTCCCAGAAGAAGGGCGCCAGGGCTGAAGAAGGGCGTCTCTCCCTCCTCGAGCTGCCTGCCACGGACCCAGAAGAGAAGAAGCCCAAGGCCAAGGATGTGAAGCGCAAGGGGGATGCCATGCTCGTGGCAGAACCAGACACCAAGCGGGGCAGAGATCAGCCCGAATCTTCCAAGGGCAGTCGGTACTGTGTGTACCACGACCTCCACACCCACAACACCAACGAATGTCAAGAGCTCCGAGCCGTGTGAGAAGGAAGGATCGGCCGTCGCCCCGACCGCAGTGACCGGTACAGTCGAGGAGGAGGAAGGAACGCAGGACGCTGGGAAGACCGCTGCCCCCGCCAAGGGTGGCGCGATCGACCTCGCGAGGATCCCTGGCAAGACCCGCCTCGCGAGGAAGACCGGAGGGATCAGCCTCACGAGGATCGCCCGCAAGGCAACGCAGGCCTCCCTCCGCTACAGTCGCAGCCAAGGAGAAACAAGGACCGCCATCAGGACGAGGGGGCTGGGGGCTTCCAGGAGCCGCGCGCGATCGCCTACATCCTGGGAGGGGCTCAAGCCCCAGCCTCTCAACGCATCTTCAAGCAGTTCACCCGCGAAGTGAATGCAGTCCTCCCCAAGCTCGAAGCCACGCGCCCTCTCAGGTGGTCGGCATGCGCCATCACATTCAGCTCAGCAGATTAGCTCAAGTGTGCGGCCATAGCCGGAGTCCTCCTGATGCTTTGTTCCCCAATCATCAGCAATCTCCAAGTGCCCTCATCGATGGCGGGGCAGGGCTCAACGTCCTGTCCGTGGAAACATTCAACAATCTCCAAGTGCCCTACAACCAGCTTCAGCCAACCAAGCCTTTCTCCGGAGTCACCGACGGCTCCACGGTCCCGATTGGGCAGGTCTGCCTCCCTGTCACCTTCGGGGCACGTGACAACTACCGCACCGAGCTCATCGACTTCGACGTCGCTCACATTCGCCTGTCGTACAACGCCATCCTTGGGTACCCAGCGCTGGCCAAGTTCATGGCCATAACTCACCACGGCTACAACGTCCTCAAGATGCCAGGAAGTGGCGGAGTCATCACGGTGCCCTGTGAAGAGAAGGACGCGGTGTGTTCCCTGGAACGAGCCTTTCAGGCCGCATCTCTGGAAGACCCGGATCGCGGAAGCAGGAGGCTTCCCGAGACCGCCCCCAAGAAGAAGAAGACATCGTCAGGCCCAGCCCCTCAGGAGGCAGGCCCCTCAGGGCCCGCGCCTACCCAGGGGGAACCTCCTTCCATCGCATAGGAAAGCGCGCCCGGCGCCCTCCTCAGGCAGGGCTCGGGGGCTCTCCCTTGGAGGGCCACCGACCTGGCTAAGGTCACGAGGGAGGCGCTTGGGCACCACATGGAGGCGTGTTTCGAAGCACGTTTCCCTCAAGAAGGAGTAAGGCAAGGAGGGCCAGACCCTTAGGAGTTCGTCAGCAAGGCCATTCAGGAGCTACAGGAGTCAAGAGTCATGAAAGGCGGCGGCCGCCTACCAGCTGTGGCTCCCCATCCAGGCGAGGATGGTGGGCTGCACGTCTGCATCGACATACCAGGGCTCAATCGAGTCGCCTCTCTGGAGCGCCTCTGGCCCTTGCGAGTGGGGCGCTGTGAAGGTCCACCCCACAGCTACGTTCGCATGCCTTACGGCTTGCCGAACGCGGCTGCCACATACCCGCGCCTCATGAGGGGTATCATGGAGGCTCAAGAGGCCAGGCGTTCCGCAGCCCTGGCAGAGATGGAGATGGTCCGCGAGGAGCCACCAGCGCCTCTGGAGCCTCCCGAGGCCCCTGGGCCTGGGGCTCGTGAGGATCGTCTTCCGCAGCCCACTGAGTCTGCTACACCAACACTCATTCGTCCTCAACATCATCAGGTGACATCTTTCAAGTTTCATTTCCAGCTGGGAGTGCCCTCCAGGGCTGCATTATTCCCAGGACGTCTGGGTCCGTCCCTGCGGCATGTATCCCTTTTATTTCATGTTGTTAGCTTACTTTGTTGGGGGCGCCCCACGGGCTGCATCATCCCCAAGTCGCTCGGGCCTGACCCAGTGATGTCCGCCTTCCCAGCATCTATTTGAATGAATCCACTCCTTTGCGGCTAATGTGTTTGACCTAGTTGCCTGCTCAACTGACGCCAACTGGTGGAGCTGCTCCCAAACGGCACGACGCTTGCGCATGGGTCCGTCCCTGCAACGCCGACAAACCTGAATGGCTGAGCTCTGGCCGCTACAGCCCCGCATGGCGCCACCTCGTCAAGCCTTCAGTGCCTCATCGCCCCTCGGAAGCAACCAACGGCTGACTGTCAATTGTCATGGCAACCCCTCGTTCTTTCTATGATGGGTCTACAGGATCTCCTAAAGGAGCTGCATCAGGCGAGGCCCTTGCAGTGTATCCTTCACTCTCATCCGCGCGAACCACTTGCACGTTAAAGGGGGGTGCCTGAGCATCGCGATTTAGGGCTCCTACTAGCTCTTCAGCCCTCACCCTCTGGCCTTGTCCACGGCATCGCGACCTGGCATACCAGCGATGGCTGAGACTCGCTCGAGGGCCGGGACCCGAGGACGCAGAGCAGAAAGGGGAGCAAAGGCGAGAGGGGAGGGACACGCGAGGACCTCGCCGAGCAACCTCACGCCTGCCGATGCACGGACCCGGCGACACACCAGAGAGCGGCCCCTAATTCTCGAGATAAGTCACCACCCGGAAGCACCAGCTACCGTGGCACCATCCCCGCACCTAATGCAATCCCGTGTTAGCGACGCCACTCTCCTTTCTCACTGAACGACGGCTGCTTGGGCGCCAAAGGGGACCTCCTGAGCATCGCGACTCAGGGGCTCTTACCGGACCCCGGGTCACTCACCTCCTGGCCTTGACCACGGCATCGCGATCTGGCATACCAGCGACGGCTGAAGCTGCCTTGGGACTGGGACCTGTCGGCACAGAGCACCAAGCCCTCGTGAGGTTTGAAAGGGAGAACTGAGCTAAGACGGAATGAGCAAATCGCACAATTCTACGACAAGGGTTATATTAACAAAACAGGATCACAGGCACCTTACAAGCCCCCACGGGACGCGTCTTTGATTCCTCGCAGGGAAAAGATCCTAAAAGGACGCTAACTACACGCGCCCCTGCAAAAGACGCCATCATCAACAGTGGACCGTCAAGCACCGGCGCCAACCCCATCCAGATCAGAGTTGGCGATGGCCTGACGAGCCCGGCCTACTCCAGGAGCGGCGCCGGCTCGGGGGCTCGTAGCTGTCATCGCTCGTCTCCGGAGTCGCGAAGAGCTCGCCGGAGTCGCTGGACCCTCCGACGCCTCCGCCGCTTGAGCAGCCGCCAAGGGAGCGGTCGGCGGGCCCAGTCCTCACCGTAGCAGGGTCCCGACCACCTCTCCCGGGGCAGCACTCCAGACGGCGCCCGTTAGCACCGAAGACCTTGAAGAACATCACCGAAGCACCATCGTACTCCAAGTGGATCGCGAGGGCGCCTCTTGTCCTGCAAACCCGGGCGATTTCGCTCCAGCCTCGAGTCATGAAGACCTCGCCCGGGGCAACGACCGCGACCTCTGCCTCGGTCGCGAGGGTGCTGCAGCCGGTGTGCTGCAGCCAAAGCTTCAGGAGTTCTCCCTGCGGGATGATGGAGGCGAGAAGGAAGGAGAGGCGCAAGAAAGGGGATCTGAGAAGCAACCGGAGAAAGCAAAAAGCAAAGCCTAGGCAGGTGTCGCTCCCTTATCAACTCGCGCGGCTGCTGAGGCGCCCACGTCCAGTCAACTGCCATGCTGCACCCAAGGCCGCAGGCTATTAGGGCCCGCGACGCTTCGCACTTGCCCTTTCGCCTCCCTGCACGGCAAAGTCCGGGCGCGCCTTGGGCCCGGGGGCTACTGTCGGCGTTCTGGGAACGGGGGCCCCCAGAATTGCCTGCCTGCGGCCTGCGGCGTGGCTCAAGGAGGGGCCCAGCACGGCCCATCTTCATCAACACAGACCCAAGACCCTCGCGAGGGGTCAAGCCTCGCGGGGCGGATGACACAGAGTTTCCTCAGTCACGGCCTCATCACGCTGGCTCGCAAGGAGGTAGAGAGATCAAGGCGGGGTACCTCACGAGGTGCCCGTGATGCAAGCCATGACCACCAAGGGTACCAGGCGGGCGCCAGCCCGCGCAGTGTCCTCCTTTCCTCTTTGGTGCAAAGGGAGCAAGCGCAGGCGAGAGCATCAAGCAAAGACACCCATTTCGATGCAACGAGACCAAGACCAGCCCAACGGCAGGAAGGAAGTCATTGTGGAGCCCACGCCAGCGTCACCACCAGAGCCTTTGGCAGGCGAGGACCAACTTTAGTCAGGATAAGTGTACCAGATGTTCCCCTTCAAAATGCCCAATTGTTGGCGCCCTTCCCGCTCAATATTTGGGAAGAGGCCTAGGGCCTTTGCTTATAAATAGGACTAGCCACCCATAGGTTAGGGGGAGATCGAAATCGGAGAGAGAATCGGAGAGAGAGAGAGAGGGTGATTGAACTCCTCCTAGCAGTTCATCCCCCAGCCAAGAACAGACCCTCGCGAGGCTGTTCTTCCTTGTATTGCTCATCATCATCAGCCCAAGAGGCAATCCACCACACCACACACTGGAGTAGGGTATTACACCACAATGGTGGCCCGAACCAGTATAAACCCTGTGTCTCTTGTGCTGTTCTTTCCATAGCTTAGATCTTAGCGAGGCGGAGGGGTGCAGGTAGGTAGAAGGCGAAATCTCCGCACGCAGCCCAGTGTTCGAACCTCAAGGGTCTGCCGGAACCCGAAATCCGACAACCAACATCTATTAACTTATGATTCTGCAAGGCACACACATAAGTAAATGTAAGCACAAGTTTCTCACAAGTATGTCAAGGGTCATTGCTACGTTAACAAAAAAGAACAGAAACAAATACAATGGAATAGGAAACACCAGGGACCATACCTCGGGCTCGAAGTACAAGAAGGGGAGGACGGAGGAGCACGAACTGGGGTAGTACAGATGAAGGACGACGGGCTGGAGAGCATGATGTGACCAGGGGCGGAGGAGCACGCACAGGAGGAGGATGACCAGGAGGGGCCGGCGGCGCCAAACCTATCTCGTTGCACGCCCATCTCGGCAGTTCGGTAGAGGTGCAAGGAGACGCTACAACCCAGGGAGAAAGCATGGAGGGAGCGGCGACATTTGGGCGGCGCTAGGGATGCGGCAGAGGGCGAATCAGATCTGCGGACGATGGTACTTGACAGCGGGAGAGGAGGTTGCTCGGCGGCAGCGGTGCTCCGGGAGGAAGGTTGGTGTGATGGGTGGTCGAGGGCTGCTGGGGTCGGGCGGCAGAGGGCGGTTGGCGGCGGCTAGGGTCAATGCACAAGGGATTTGGGCTAGATCTGGTCGGGACGACGGTAGTAGGGTCGGAGCAGAAGGCGTTTTGGGCTTTCTGGCGCGCGCTTTCGTGGTAGCGCGCTGTTGGGCCCAATTATTTCGTTTTCGCGCCATGAACAGTTCTCGGCAGATAATGGGCCGAGATTGAGTTCTCCCGGCAGATAAAATGACTTAAATGGTGGATATGAACGCCGGCAGTAAATATGTCCTTGTTGGTCAATTTCTATCGGCAGTTTTTCTGCCTGGAAGGACTTGTGCCAGTGGTTAAATAATCCCGGCAGTTTGTTTGCCTTTATATTGGTATTTCTCCCAGCAGTTAACTGGCCCTAATCAAGTGTTATGGTGTAGTCATGGATGGTAGAAATATATTTTTATAATTTGAATAAATAAAAACAGCAAGGTAGCAAATAGTAAACGGGCACAAAAACGGTATTGCAATGCTAGAAAATGAGGCCTAGGGTACATAATTTCACTAGTGCAACCTCTCAACAATGCTAATACAATTAGATCATATAACCACCCCTCAAAGTGCGATGAAGAATCACTCCAAAGTTCCTATCTAGTGGAGAACATAAGAATAAATTGTTTGTAGGGCACGAAACCACCTCAAAGCTATTCTTTGTATTCGATCTATTCAAGAGTTCGTACTAAAATAACACAAAGCTATTCTTTCCATTCGATCTATCCTAGAGTTCATACTAAAATAACACCAAAGCAAATTTATATTCATAATACTCAATCCAACACAAAGAACTTCAAAGAGTGCCCCAAGATTTCTACCAGAGAAACAAAGACAAGAACGTGCATCAACCCCTATGCATAGATTACCCCAATATCACCTCGGGAATCCATGAGTTGAGTGCCAAAACATATATCAAGTTAATCAAAATAATACCCCATTGTCACCATGAGTATTCATTTGCAAGACATATATCAAGTGCTCTCAAATCCAGAAAAGTATTCAATCCGATAAAACAAAATCTCAAAGGGAAAACTCAATTCATCACAAGATAGAGAGGGGAAAAGACCATATGATCCGGCTATATTAACAAAGCCCGTGATACTTCAAGATCGTGACATCTCAAGACCACGAGAGAGAGAGAGAGAGAGATTAAACACATAGCTACTAGTACAAACCCTCAGCCCCGAGGGTGGACTACTCCCTCCTCATCGTGGTGGCCGCTGAGATGATGAAGATGGCCACCGGAGATGATTCCCCCTCCGGTAGGGTGCCGGAACGGGGTCTAGATTAGTTTTCGGTGGCTACAGAGGCCTGTAGTGGCGGAACTTCTAATCTAGGTTAACCTCAAGGGTTTCTGGAATTTTTGGGAATATATAGGGTAAAGAGGGGTGTGGGAGGCCACCGAGGTAGGCACAACCCACCTGGGTGCGCCTGGGCCCCCATGCGCGCCCTGGTGGGTTGTGCCCCCTTGGGGCGCCCCCCAGGTGCTTCTATGGCCCATCCTGGGTGTTCTGGTCCATAAAAAATCTCCAAAAAGTTTCACGGTGTTTGGACTCCGTTTAATATTGATTTCCTATGATGTAAAAAACAAGCAAAAAACATCAACTAGCACTGGGCATTGGGTCAATAGGTTAGTCCCAAAAAATGATATAAAGTTGCTATAAAATGATTGTAAAACATCCAAGAATGATAAAATAACAGCATGAATACTTCATAAATTATAGATACGTTGGAGATGTATCATGTTTGAACAGGGGTCGTTGTTCAGAGAAAAATTTATCTATCTCATTTCTTTCATGCATATGCATATCAATTTCATGGTCTAGCAAATATTGTTTTAGTGGACCAGTAGGAGGCACAACAATAGAAGCAATACCAATTATTTCATCCTTACTAGGTAATTCTTCCTTATGAGGTTGTCTATTAAACTTGGAAAAATTAAATTCATGAGACTCATCACCAAAGCTAACACTGACAGTTTGTTTATGACAATCTATAGTAGCATTGATAGTGTTCAAGAAAGGTCTATCAAAGATAACGGGACAAAAGTCAACTTTGTGGGGAACCAAGAACTAGGAAATCGGTAGGGTATTTTATTTTCCCACACACGACTTCAACATCTCTAACAATCCCAAGTGGTGTGATGGTATGTCTATTAGCAAGTTTAATAGTAACATCTATGTCTTCTATTTTAGCGTGTGTTATGTCTTTCATAATTTCTTGGTATAAGATAAAAGGGATAGCACTCACGCTATCACCTAAGTGACATAAACCATGATAACAATAATCTCCTATTTTAACTAAGACAACGGGCATGCCAACAACAGGTCTATGTTTATCTTTTTCATCGGGTTTAGAAATTCTAGCAGCTTCATCACAGAAGTAAATAACCTGGCCATCAATATTTTCTACCAGGAGATCTTTAACCATAGCAACACTAGGTTCTACTTTAATTTGTTCAGCAAGTTTAGGTGCTCTAATATTACTTTTGCGAACCACAGTTCAAACCTTAGCATGTTCCTTTATCCTAATAGGGAAAGGTGTTTTTTCAATATAAGCAGTAGGCAAATCTAGATCAACATTGTAAATAATAGTTTCATCTTTAGATATGTCAGGTTCTTTAATTTCTTCTTTGATAGGGGGATGATATTTAAACCACTTCTCTTTGGGGAGATCAACATGAGTAGCAAATGATTCACAAAAAGAGGCTACTATCTCAGAGTCAAGTCCATATTTAGTGCTAAACTTGTGAAAAGCATCGATATTCATAAAAGATTTAACACAATCAAACTCAAGCTTAATACCTGACTCTTTACCTTTGTCAAGTTCCCAATCTTCAGAGTTGCATTTAATTCTTTCTAAAATATCCCGCCTAAATTCAATAGTCTTCTACATAAAAGAACCAGTATAAGAAGTATCAAGCATGGATTGATCATCATGAGAAAGCCGAGCATAAAAAAATTGAATGATAATTTCTCTAGAGAGCTCATGCACTACAGGAATCAGGAACTTCGCCGTCTGCCATGGCGGAAGGGAAAGGCATGCCTGGCGGATGGCATGGGCCTTTGCCTTCCGCCAGCAGACGGCAACAGGTTCAGCTGAACGAGCTACGACAAAGGCATCTTTGCTGTCTGCTGGCGGCCAGCATACGTCAAAGGACCTGGACGGCAGGCGTGTCAGCTACAGGTTGTTAGTGGGTTAACGGCGTGCTTTGCCGTCTGCGGGCAAAGGACAAATACCTTTGCATACTTGCCATCTGCTGGCGGATGGCAAAGACCTTTGCATATTTGCCGTCTGCCAATGGATGGCATAGCGGTCCACGTGGCAGCACCTGGGGGCTGGCCTACTGTAACATCCCAAATTTTCAATTTGGAATGTTATACATTAGATCATCATTGCATATCATATTTTATTGCTTTTGAGCCTGATCCAGAAATTCTACGCAACTCAAGGACCCACGGAGAGAGTTGGGGATTTCGTTATTTTCATATTTGAGTTTTCTCAAATTCTGAAAATAGGATCATTTGATTTTATTTATTTTATCTTCAATTATTTCAAATTATCAAAATAAGTGAGAGGGAATAAAATGACTTTCCCAAAATAAGGAAATATTGATCATTTAATAAAAAAATCAAATAAGATTTTATTTTGGAGTTTTTCGTTGTTTTATTTGAATTTAGGAAAAATTGCAAGTTTTCAAAAAACTACATTTTAGGGCCAAGAAAATGTTCATCCTGTTCTAAATATTTTATTTAGACGGTGATAATTTGTTTTGGCATTTTTAGATTTATATATATATATTTTTTAGGATTTTTCTTAGTTCGGTGGAATTATTTAAAAAAAACAAAAACCTCCCGCGCGCCCGACTAGGCCGAAGCCCAGCCGAGCCAGGCCGGCCCGCCGCCGGACTCGGGAGAGTCCAAGCCGGAGCCGCCGCCTCCGCCTCTCCCCCTCCTTTAAATACCACCCCCCCTGGAGCCCCGAGTCGCCGCAGCCGCCCCCGCCGCCTTGCGCCTCCGTGCCGCAAGCCGCCGCCCCCCGCTGCCTTGCGCCGCCGCCTAAGCCACCTGCCGCCACCGCCGCCAGGAGCCGCCACCCCGCCACCCCACGGCGCCCGGAGCCTCGCCGGAGCCCGAGCCGAGGTAGCAGCCCGCCGCCCCGGTTTTTCTAAAGAAACCGATCTGGTTTTTTAGAAAACCCTAGTTTCGTTTTTTTAATAGAATAGTTTTTCCGGTTTATTTATCTAGCGAGCGTTCACACGTTCGTTCGTTAATCTGTTCGTCAGTTTTTCTTTTTCTCGGATTTTCCGCGATTATTTCTGATCACGATTTCTGATCCGTTTTTCGGTTTAGTTTAATTTTTCGCTCGTTTATCGGAATCAGGCGATTCAAGCACCTGGAGTTTCGTCTCGAAACCCTCTTTCTGTTTAACCAACTCAAACAAGTTTTTGCATCTGTAAAATTTGACTTAGATCCAGATTAGTAAACGAGGCTTGTTTCTTTTGCCGTTTGACTTTCGTTGCTTCGTTCGATTTGATTCTTTTTGCAAACCAGAGTTCTTAAGTTGAACTTTCTGGTTAGTTCTCTTATTTGAGTTTTACCCGTGCATTAGATGAGTATTATGGTGTGCTTGTTTGTTTGCGATAGAGTACCCGGAGTGCGCCGCTTGCTACTTTGAATCTCTAGGTTTCGCGGATCATCAGCAAGCCAAACGCAACTCAAGGACCCACGGAGAGAGTTGGGGATTTCGTTATTTTCATATTTGAGTTTTCTCAAATTCTGAAAATAGGATCATTTGATTTTATTTATTTTATCTTCAATTATTTCAAATTATCAAAATAAGTGAGAGGGAATAAAATGACTTTCCCAAAATAAGGAAATATTGATCATTTAATAAAAAAATCAAATAAGATTTTATTTTGGAGTTTTTCGTTGTTTTATTTGAATTTAGGAAAAATTGCAAGTTTTCAAAAAACTACATTTTAGGGCCAAGAAAATGTTCATCCTGTTCTAAATATTTTATTTAGACGGTGATAATTTGTTTTGGCATTTTTAGATTTATATATATATATATATTAGGATTTTTCTTAGTTCGGCGGAATTATTTAAAAAAAACAAAAACCTCTCGCGCGCCCGACTAGGCCGAAGACCAGCCGAGCCAGGCCGCCCCGCCGCCGGACTCGGGAGAGTCCAAGCCGGAGCCGCCGCCTCCGCCTCTCCCCCTCCTTTAAATATCACCCCTCTGGAGCCCCAAGTCGCCGCAGCCGCCCCCGCCGCCTTGCGCCTCCCCCCCGCAAGCCGCCGCCCCCCGCCGCCTTGCGCCGCCGCCCAAGCCGCCTGCCGCCACCGCTGCCAGGAGCCCGCCACCCCGCCACCCCACGGCGCCCGGAGCCTCGCCGGAGCCCGAGCCGAGGTAGCAGCCCGCCGCCCCGGTTTTTCTAAAGAAACCGATCTGGTTTTTTAGAAAACCCTAGTTTCGTTTTTTTAATAGAATAGTTTTTCCGGTTTATTTATCTAGCGAGCGTTCACACGTTCGTTCGTTTTAGCGGACGAATTCGCCGTTTAGTTTCAGTTAACGAACATTCATTCGTTAATCTGTTCGTCAGTTTTTCTTTTTCTCGGATTTTCCGCGATTATTTCTGATCATGATTTCTGATCCATTTTTCGGTTTAGTTTAATTTTTCGCTCGTTTATCGGAATCAGGCAATTCAAGCGCCTGGAGTTTCGTCTCGAAACCCTCTTTCTGTTTAACCAACTCAAACAAGTTTTTTCATCTGTAAAATTTGACTTAGATCCAGATTAGTAAACAAGGCTTGTTTCTTTCGCCGTTTGACTTTCGTTGCTTCGTTCGATTTGATTCTTTTTGCAAACCGGAGTTCTTAAGTTGAACTTTCTGGTTAGTTCTCTTATTTGAGTTTTACCCATGCATTAGATGAGTATTATGGTGTGCTTGTTTGTTTGCGATAGAGTACCCGGAGTGCGCCACTTGCTACTTTGAATCTCTAGGTTTCGCGGATCATCAGCAGGGCAAGTAACACTTTGATCATATCTCTTACTACCCAGTTTTATTGCATTAGATCGATCCTCAAAACATTGCATGATTATGATCTAATTAAATTGTGGGTTGGGAAGTAGATGAGGTAGTACCTATTACCTGTTTTATTATCAAACCCTTGGGAGTTACTTCTACGTTTGCTTATTGCCATGCTATGCTAGTAGACGTGGATTGGGTGAGTGTAAACATGACAGATGTGAGATTGTTAATTAATGGTTTATTTAAGGTGGCAACTTTAATACACATCTGGGTGGATTGAGGCACCTGGGTATTCCAGCGATTGCCTGTTTTTCTTTATGAACCGCCACCCAGGCTGAAAGGATTCATGAGATTATTCATGCTAGAAACTTCCATGTGCAGCCACAAGCTAGTATGGGCTCTAGCATAGTTGATTAAGTCGTGCGAGCTCTTACAGTGGTAGACTAGCAGATGTAGGGGAAAGTAGGTGTAACGGTCTACCCGATTGTAAGGTGCTAGCGCTTCTGAAAGACTATGTCTCGTTCATCCGTTTCTCAAACACCATGTAGTGCGAGAATCCCAACGGAGGAGATCGAGTCTTGTGGGGAAAAGTGCGCAAACCTCTGCAGAGTGTATAAACTAATCATGGTTAGCCGTGTCCCCGGTTATGGACAACTTCAGTATCTAGTACTTGGATTATCATGTGAATCTCATCATTGTGACTTTAATTAATTTTGTTGGGTTTTAAGGATGATGTTTAATTGGGATTGAGAGGGTGTCTACACTCTCAATGTATAACAACCACCATGATAGTTAAATAAAAATTTATTCCTTTGCAGTAGGGAAAAACTGGCTTTACACAAACTGTAACCATAGAGCTTTCCACCAGCCATATATGCATATAGTATAGCCTATTCTGTTCATTATTCCCTATGTGTTACATTGCCAGCATATTCCATGTGCTGACCCGTTTTCGGGCTGCAACGTTCATGTTGCAGAATTTTCAGACGATGAGTAAGGTGCCTTTAGGTCGTGGTTCTATACTCAGTGATGCCATTGGAGTTGATGGACTCACTTATCATCCAAGCCTTCCGTTGTTATCGTTATTAGATGGCCTTAAGCCATATTTTTTGTATTAAGTTCTCTTGTGAGACATTCGATGTAATAAGTGTGTGATTGCTACTCTGTTATAAATCCTTCAAGTAATGTGCGTGTCAGCATTACTGATCCCGGGATGACACTAAAGCACATAGATCGGACTGTTTGAGGTCTGGTCACTACAAGATGGTAACAGAGCACACGTTGATTGTAGGACACGACCACTAAGCTAAAAGCCCTAGATCACTACTCACTCTTCTCATCTCTGACTCCTCATCTTTTCTACTCTTTTAGGATGGCGGATGCAAGGAACAAGTTCACGCAACCGGATGGATACACCCTTTGGACGTCACTTGAAGGAAGTCACTAGATACCTGAACATCGGAGTACCAAGCTTCACCGGGACCTACAACGCCACTTTACCTGAAGAGGAACGCTGGATGATTCAAGTTCAAGTTCCAGGAAGGACGTTCATGCCAGTCACTGAGCCCATAGAGTTTTCCTTTGATGCACCAACCTGGAGTCTAGGAAAGAGCATGGCAGCTCACATCGCCATGGGACGTATTGGAGAAGTTCTACCGCAAGGATCTCAAGGATACTATCTACCAGATTTGTGGGCGCCGAGATGAGCAATGGGAGATGACCAGCACCAGGAAGGATAGATCAATTGCTGCTTTCATCCAGGAGTTAAACCAGCACATTCGACGCCAGGAGAACCAGATGTGCGCAGGCATGATAGACCTGAAAAAGGCCATGACCAAGATCATGGAGCTAGAAGAAGAACTCAAGTCTACGCGCGATGGATATGAGGAGGAAATAGCAACGCTAGTGGAGAAGAATGATGATCTAAAGAAGAAGCTAAAAGTGTTCATGGGATTTCCCGCAACTGGAGGAGAAGATGATTGCACTTGTCCAGAGAACTACATCATCATCGACGACGCTGACTCGGACCCAGACGATAGCGATGATGACTATGTTGATGAAGCTGGAGCGGATATCATGGAGTCTTCATCGGAGCAGTTTTTCTAGTCGACCACCATATCAGTAGGTAGTATTCTTCCATGTATCTAGTATAGCCCGAGCACTTTTGTAACGATAGATAGACCGTTGTATGCCCTTGTTTGATTGAATGAAGTGATTTTGTTTGCATTTGCCTCATGTGCATATGGGTAGTGTCTTCTCTCTAGACCTCATTCTATTCTATATTCTCATCTTTTCTAAACCCCAGACCCATCATATGCCTCCGAGACGTTACCCCGGATTTGCATTCCCACCGGAGCTCACCCAATTGATCCAGCAGCAGAATACCCTGATGCAGTTGCTAGTCCAGAATCAGAATCAGGGGAACAACAACAACAACAATCCACCACCACCTGTTGATCACTTAACCCGTTTTCTTAGGCTAAATCCGCCGGTGTTCTCCAGCAGCACCGAGCCTATAGTAGCAGATGATTGGCTCCGCAAGATTGGAAGGGAGTTAACCACTACAGGATGTACTGATGCTGAGAAGGTGCGCTTTGCCGCACATCAGTTGGATGGACCATCAGCATCATGGTGGGAGAATTACACTGTCACCTACCCTATAGCCACGATCACATGGGATCAGTTTCAGCAGGCTTTCCGTACTGCCCATATGTCAGCTGGAGCTATGGCCATGAAGAAGCGTGAGTTTCGCAACTTGTGCTAAGGAAGACGGACCGTTGGCCAATATGTGGATGACTTTAGTAAGCTAGCATGTTATGCTCCAGATGACGTTGCTACGGATGCAGTTAAGCAGGAGAAGTTTCTGGAAGGTTTGAATGATGAGTTGAGCATGCAGTTTATGGTAGCAACTTTCAACAACTACCAGGAGTTGGTAGATCGTGCTCTTATGATTGAAGGGAAGCAGCAACAGATTGAGAATCGCAAGAGGAAGTATGGACAAGGGAAGTACAACTCTGGAGCTCAGCAGAAACCACGTTTTACCCCGAAATCGGGAGGACATTTCCAGCATACCCATGGAGGAGGTAGCTCGCACAATCATAATGGCCCCAAGAATGGTAATGGGAATGGAGGAAGCAACGGCCAGAACCATACCAACCCATCAACCCCAGCCAAGAGAGACCTGAGCCAAGTCACTTGTTATAAGTGTCAGAAGACCGAATATTTTGCTAATGAATGTCCTGGAGCCCAGAATGGAAATGGCAATGGAAGCTCTGGGAAGAAGCCGAACCCTTTCAACAGGGGACAGGTGAATCACATTAACGTGGAGGAGGTTGAAGCCCAGCCAGATGCAGTAATAGGTAAGTTTTTGGTTAAGTCATTTACTGCAATCGTTCTTTTCGATACTAGTGCATCACATTCATACATATCACGAGGATTTGTGGATAAGTATAAACTGCCCAGCAAAGTTCTTAGAACACCTATGTTAGTAAGCTCACCAGGAGCGGAGTATATGGCCAGTCGAGGATGTTTTCAAGTGCCATTGAGTATAGGTAGGCATGTTTTTCCCTCGGATTTAATCATTTTGGAATCACAAGGTTTGGATGTAATTCTGGGTATGGATTGGCTATCGATGTATGGAGGAAACATCGATTGCGCCAGTAAGTTGATTTTTCTTACTACCCCAGAAGGAGGAAGGATCAAGTATGTATCACGGCATGTGCTGAATAGGACTCAAGTAAATTCCCTAACAGGAGTTGTACAGGAGGAAGTACCGGTGGTAAAGGATTTTCCGGATGTGTTTCCAGAAGAGTTACCAGGCATGCCACCAGATAGAGATATTGAGTTTTTGATTGAGCTTTTGCTAGGCACATGACCAATATCAAAGAGACCGTATAGAATGCCTGCAAAGGATATGGAGGAGATTAAGAAGCAGATTAAGGAGTTACTGGATAAAGGTTATATTCGCCCAAGTTCTTCACCTTGGGGATCGCCAGTACTTCTAGTGGAGAAGAAGGATGGATCGTTAAGGATGGTTGTTGATTATCGAGGATTGAACAAGGTAACAATCAAGAACAAGTACCCACTGCCAAAGATCAATGATCTGTTTGATCGATTGCAAGGAGCTAAGGTATTTTGCAAGATCGATCTGCGATCAGGATACAATCAGTTGAAGATTCGAGAGCAGGATATACCTAAGACGGCTTTTACCACCAGGTATGTGCTATATGAGTATACCATTATGTCCTTTGGTCTGACTAACACACCTGCATATTTCATGAACATGATGAACAAAGTGTTTATGGAGTCTTTGGATAAGTTAGTCGTGGTGTTCATTGATGATTGTCGGTGTCAAAACCGGCGGATCTCGGGTAGGGGGTCCCGAACTGTGCGTCTAGGTCGGATGGTAACAGGAGACAGGGGACACTTTGTTTTACCCAAGTTCGGGCCCTCTTGATGGAGGTAAAACCCTACTCCTGCTTGATTAATATTGAAGATATGGGTAGTACAAGAGTAGATCAACCACGAGATCAAGGAGGCTAAACCCTAGAAGCTAGCCTATGGTATGATTGTGTATGGAGTTGATCCTCTACGGACTACAACCCTACGGTTTATATAGACACCGGATAGGGTTAGGGTTACACAGAGTCGGTTACAATGGTAGGAGATCTTGAATATTGCATCGCCAAGCTTGCCTTCCACGCCAAGGAAAGTCCCATCCGGACACGGGACGAAGTCTTCAATCTTATATCTTCATAGTCCAGGAGTCCGGCTGAAGGTATAGTGCGGCTATCCGAACACCCCCTAATCCAGGACTCCCTCAGTAGCCCCTGAACCAGGCTTCAATGACGATGAGCCTGGCGCGCAAATTGTCTTCGGCATTGCAAGGCGGGTTCCTCCTCCAAGTCCTTCATAGAAGATTGTAATCACCAAGAGTAGTGTCCGGCTCTGTAAAATAAGTTTCCACATATTGGTATAGAGAGAATAATATTAACACAAATCAAATCGGCTGACGTATTCTGCAGTGCCCCATCACACTACAGCCAAGTCCTCTACTCGAATCGTTTTTACTTCCCCACCTCAGCATGTTTTGCGAGGTGGTTTCCTTGGCACGTCTTGTCAAAGCAGAGATCATGTGCCCTTTTTACGGGATTCTCATTAATACGGATGTGGGTAACCCAATCGTGCCCGTTAGCATGTTTTCTCGATTAAAGGCGAGTCCCAAACGGTTACGAGGAGGGCTCTTGGTATTCAACCTCTTATAAAGAGACCAAGGCCTTACTCCTTTTTCCAACCTCAAACGAGTTCGCCCATCGCCTCGAGTTCCAACACCCTAGGCTTCAGATTCCAGGCGCTTCGGACCTTCGACAATGTCCGGTTCCGACCTTCAAGGCCGATGGATGCCCTCCTCCGTCACGGAGGAGGATGTGCTAAAGTTGAGAGAGGCTAAGTTCCTGACCTCCGAAATTCCGCATAGGTTTCCTGCTCAAGGGCAAGCTATTCCCAATCCCCAGCCCGGTGAGAGCGTAGTGTTCATGTCTCACTTCCTTCGGGGGTTAGGCTTCGCGATGGATCCCTTTGTGAGGGGGCTGCTGTTTAATTACGGGCTGGAATTTCATGACTTAGCTCCGGAGTCCATCCTCCAAATTTCCTCATTCATCGTTGTGTGCGAAGCATTCCTCCGTGTTACTCCTCACTTCGGTTTATGGCTCATGACTTTTGGAGTGGAGCTGAAGATGATCGAGGGACGGCACGCAGAGTGCGGAGGTGCCATCATAAGTAAGAATGCTGATGCTCCATGGCCCGAGGGCTTCTTTCAAGGGGAGCTCTACTTGTGGCAACGAGAATGGTTCTATATCACCGCTCCTAGGAGCGCCAAGTGGGCGGCGCCTCCTGCCTTTCGCTCGGGTCCCCCATCACGGCTAGTGTCATGGGTCAACAAAGGATTGGATTGGGGTTTGCCCAAAGACGTGCCCCTGTTACAGGGCCGAATTAAAGATCTCTTGGAAGGAGACCTCAGTTTGGTCAAGGTGATGCAGGTCATGCTGATTCGCCGAATATTGCCCGGCAAACGTCGCCCCCTTCTCCTGTGAGAGTTTAATCCAGAGGGGCCGCGAGCTCTCCAAAATTTTATGGACGCAACGCCCGCGGAGATGTATAAACTGTTCTTCGGATCACAAGAGATGTGTCCGGATTCAACCGAGGACGCAGGCTTAAGCTGCAATCGCCCGGATACTCAAGTAAGCAACCTTGTGCCCGGACCTTCTATCCGTATAATCGTCATAAACTTGCCCCTAAAAGAGCCGCCTTTTTGAACAGGAGTGGACAGCGAAGGCGAAGCTGATCAGGTGTCCGGCTCCCCTTCCTGAAACCAGGCCGGATCCCGTGCTAGTCAGGATGCTGGAGATAATGCCTTTGGAGAGGGAGGACAAGGAAGCTACGGCCTCCTCGAAGGAGGCTGCTCCGAAGGGAGGAACCGACAATTCCTCTCCTAAAGGGAAGAAGAGAGCCGCTTCTGACGACCCAGAAACCATGGCCTCAAAACGGGGGAGAAAATCCTTGTCAGAGGGTCCGACGCCAGGAAGTTCCTTGGCCGGACTACGCCCTCAAGGGATCAACCCTCAAGCGAGCCGTAAGTGGAGAAAAGATTTTCCTTTTGAGGGATGAGAGAAATCCGTGATTTTGCATCTGAGAAGATTTAGCCGAAATTTTACCTTGTAGCTCGGACCTCAGCCCCTCGCAGCAGAGCTTGTCTTCAGGGGATCTTCTTCCGGAGATGATGGAGAGAGGAACACCTCCCCCTGCCGTGCCGCCCAGCGAGGCGGGCGACCCCGAGGTGTCGTCGCGGAGGGTTTCTCCGAATCCGGCAGGGATGGGAGGTGGCAGTGCGGCCCCCCAAAGTCCTCCGCGTCTGATCTTCGAAAGAGGCCATAGGACAAGTCCGGCACCGTCTGGTGCTTGGCCGGAAGAACTAAAGATTCTGCTGGGGCGAGCTTCTATCTCAGAAGAGCACCGTGCCTTGATGGGCACGGTGATTGAAAGGATTTCATCCGCAGAAAGCGGATTGCATGAGGCCGTCAAAAGTTTACTGACGGGTTTTGTGGTACGTTAGATAATGTACACTTTTGTCAGTTGCGCATAAATAAGATGCGCCCTGTGTAGATAGTAGCCCCTGAGACTCTGCGTGTTGTCAAGAAATGACGGCACATAGAGGATCATAATCCCAGGTCTAAGATGTCGCCTTTGAATGTAGGTGGCGAGGTGTCTGGAATCAAACCGGACTAATGATTTGGCCGAACTAAAGCGGCAACTGGACGTGGCAGATGCCGACATCGCGCTTGTCAACAAGCGGCTTGATGAGGCTCAAGGTATGTAATTCTTTTGGCGGCATCAGGTAAGAGGAGCTTCATGCCAGTGTCTTACAATGTGTGTGCTTGATGCAGATGGTACTGCCGCCGTGGAGAATCTTAGGGCAGAACTTGCCCGAGCTAAGGAGCAAGCCAGAAAAAGTGATGCGGCTGCCATGAAGGCCCTTGAAGAGCTGAGAGCCGAATAGGCTGCTCGCTGCCGAAGCAAAGAGGAGATGGCCGAGATGGCCGAGAAGTTAAAGAGCGCTGCAGACCGTTGCGAACTTCTTAAGAAAGAAGACCGGGCGAGACAAACGGATTTAGAAAAGGCCGTTGCCGATGCCAAGGACGCTCGCTCTGCGATGAGAGCTGTGAAAGAGGAGCTGCGTCAGGCCGAACAGATTCCGGCTGGAAAGCCCTTTATGCTGCGGAGGAAGTTTTGTGATCCGAAGTGTGCTCCGTTGGACCAGATGTGGAGTGTGAAGGACACCTATCTGGACTTGGCAACGAGTGCCGCTGATGCGACCGAACACTTTTGATGTCAGAAAGATTGCGAAGTGGAAGAGCTTTTCTGGTCGCAGTTTCATAATCCAGAGCGTCCACTGGCAGTGGATGATCGTTTGGCTCAGTGGGCCGAACTGAATAGGTTGTCCGGACTCGCCATGAAGTACGTCATGGATCATCTGTGGCCGAGGAGATCGGAGCCGAAGAGTTATTTTAGCTTGGTGCAGCAATTTCTTGACGCGGTGCCGCGTATAGATGCAATTAAGAGGTCAGCATGCATAGAGGGCGCTAGGATGGCTCTAGCCCGTGTTAAGACATACTGGGCAGAGATGGAGACCACCGTTGTTGCGTCCCGAGATTCAGACCAAAGCCGAGTACCTTCCGAGCACTATTTTCAGGAAGTTCTTGAAGGCGCTCGTGTAATAGAGACGCAATGCTCGAAAGATGCTATGTTATGATAGCATATGTAATTAATATTTTGATAAAGTGTAGTGGCTGATTTTATACTTGTGCCTCCAAGTATTGTAAACACCTTCTAATCGGCCGTTTTAAGATATATATATATATATATATATAT
>NC_053022.1:352710363-352728221 GCF_003073215.2 Triticum urartu
GACATTATCTTCGTCTGCACTAATCAGAAATACAGTGAAGAGTTTGGATATATGATGCAAGAGCAATATCAGATGTCCATGATGGTGAGCTGAAGTTCTTCCTTGGTCTTCAAATACGTCAGCAACGCAACGGCATCTTTATATCCCAAGAGAAATACCTCAAAGATTGCCTGAACAAGTTTGGAATGCAAGACTGCAAAGGCTACACGACACCAATGCCATCCAAACACCATCTGGGTCCTGACGACAATCGTAAAGAGTTCGATCAAAAGGTATATCGCTCCATGATTGGTTCCTTGCTTTATGTATGTGCATCTAGGCCAGATATCATGCTTAGTGTTTGCATGTGTGCCCGGTTCAAAGCGGAACCAAAGGAATCACATCACTTAGCTGTGAAGCGAATTCTCAGATATTTGTCTCACACCCCAACACTAGGATTATGGTATCCAAAGGGCTCAGAGTTTGATCTAGTTGGATTCTCGGATGCTGATTATGCTGGTGACAAGGTGGATCGCAAGTCTATATCAGGCACATGTCATTTTCTGGGACGATCACTTGTATGTTGGTCTTCAAAGAAGCAGAACTGTGTATCTCTCTCCACTGCTGAATCTGAATACATTGCTGCTGGATCTTGCCGCGCTCAGCTTCTATGGATGAAGCAAACACTCAAAGACTATGGCATTCATCTGAAGCAAGTGCCACTCTACTGCGACAACGAAAGCGCCATCAAGATTGCCAACAACCCAGTTCAGCACTCAAAGACAAAGCACATTGAAATTCGTCATCACTTTCTCAGAGATCATGTTATGAAGGAAGATATTGATATCATTCACGTCAACATTGAAGAGCAATTAGTAGATATCTTCACCAAGCCCTTGGATGAGAAGAGGTTTTGCAAGTTACGGTGTGAGCTAAATATCTTGGAATCCTCAAATGTCCTGTGATCAGGCACACATCCTAATAATTAAGCACGTTGACGACTTAGATGTGCAACACATGAAGTAAAGTATATCTTCAAACAATGAAGACTTACATTCTGAGTGTGAATATATTAATGTGGAATTTGACTTCGGAGCGCCATGATAATTGTGCGCCGTGTTTGGGTCTAATATTTCCTATACGGTGGGTAATGCCACCACCAACATTTTCCCTTTGAAGTGTCTATCTCATGGCGTTACGTTTGCAAAGTCTTCGCATTTTGTTTGTCTTCAATGATTAAGAGTTCTCCTGTTTATCTTCAACTTACTGATTTGGTTTCTGTCCTCTACAGCATTCAGTTATAGCTATGGATTTTCGCTGAATCTTTCGAACTAAGTGAATGTGATCGGACCCTAACCCCTCTATGCTTCTTTCCTAAGTCTATCTATCCAAATCATATGCATTCTATTGACACTGTCAAAATGTCTTCTCTGCATCCTTGTCAGCAGAAGACACATAGACAAACATTAATCCGTTTTCAATGCTAAATCCTTTCACCTGAAACCCGAAGAAGTGGGAACGACCACCCGACAATCCAGGCGTGCGTGGGAACTTGGAACAACCTCCGATGTGTTGCATGATAGCCACGTGTCCTTAAGATGTGAATCGCCAGGGGCACCTGTGTAATAACACTGTGCCGTTCCTATTCCTATATATACACACCTCACCACAGTCATTATCCTTTCTTCCACTCTTGCACAAACCCTAGTGCCACCGCTAGCCCTCGACGACGCCAATGACAAAACGCTTAGCTGCCGCGACCTCACCGACGCCGTCTTCACGTCGACCGCGGACATCGTCTTCTCCGCCGTCGCCGTAGGTGTCCTCCATCGCCAAGTTGGGCACGGAGTCGAACTGCTCGGCCTCCTCTTCCACTCCGTCTGCAGTCTCGTGTGTAATACCTCCTTTACGCCTATATAGATCATCATTTCTACCACAAGCAGTTTCTATTCACACAAGTTGAATGTATTTCATACTGCATCTCATAATATGCCTAGTATTTCACTTATGCTTCAAAAGTTAGTTTCACTTGTACTTATTCGTGGATTCGTACAAATCTGGAACCAACTCTCTATCTATGAGTGAATGTCTTTGCACTATGAGGTCAATGTCTTCTAAACTGACTTATCTTCAAAATCTTCTGAGAATGCATATGACCTCTTCCCCTTCCCTTGCACCTTAATGCTGTCACAAGTACATGTCCGTGGGAGAATCCCTTGGTTCTCATAGTCTGCATTCATTTGCAGAATTCTTACAGCATCATATAAATTCTCCTGAAGCCAGTTCTTGTCTAACCAGTAGACGGAAGACTTTGACAGCTTTGAAGCCTTTCAGTTTAAACTTCATGGCACCAGAGAAATCTGCAAGAAAGGGTGGCAGACAGCATCGTGGCAACACCTCAAGAGATTTTCCTCCTGACCTCTATGAGCTATACAAGACAGATCCAGAGGAGGACTACAATCAGCGAAAAACCCGAATCCAATGGATTCGAAGATATTGGGCAAAACAATGGTTCAAGTACAGGTTCGTGACCCAGGAGTATGCTGAGAAGAATGCCATCAAACGACCATGGGGAGACATTCTATACAGAAATCTTCAACCCAGGTCCAGAGCTGAAGCCATTGAACAAAGCTTCTATCCTTGCATGGTCCATGGACCACAGCCTGCAGATGCAGACCCATCTTCATTATTGTGGTGCCGCGATGATAATCTGTTCAAGCGCAACTTCCAATTTGCCAAGAATTCGGCCAAAGAAATATCATTGAGCTCACGGGCCTGCCCACTCCTGGTGAATACTATGAACCAGGTTGTCAACAACACCAAAATGCCTTGGAAAACATCTTTTAGAAGCCAGAACCCAACATGAGTCAAATGCTGAGCATGATGAAGCCTCTACCTCACGATGCTGAATACCCATCTGAGTTCTTTGTTGAAGACCTAGAGTACCTGCCTCGCTCCATTTACCATATCATTAGGAAGACTATATGGCCTGTCAAAGGACATTCATCTGCAGCGAAGCTTGAAGGAGCAATGAAGACTTTGGTTTTCTATATCTTCAATGGCATCAGCTTCAATGCTCAAGACTTCTTCATCAAGCAGTTGGCTGCATCTGGCTCCGACATCTTTGGGTTGAAATTCTATGCTCCATGGGTCATGCGTCTTATCAAGCGTCACTCCACCTTCAACTATCAGCCGTCTGCGCGCAATCATATCATATTCTTGCCAGAGGTTGATCTGTCAGTTGAAGCTATTTACCAAGAGCCGGCTAAGGATCCCCTTTATCTTCACAATGTTGATCACCAAAGCTTCACCCAGCCTATTGAAGGAGTTCCAGCAGTTTCTCGTGTTTATCCTCTTGCTGGTAACACACGTGCCCCTCGTGCTCAGACTGATGCCACTGGTAGCACCATTGCGCAAAGGCCTCGAAGACGGTCTCATGTCCTAAATGACCGAGAGCTTCTCGTCGCGCTGCATCAGAAACATGACAAACATCACGACTGGCTTAAGCGTCAGATGCAAAGCCTCTTGGTGGATGTCGACCGCATTTGTAATCTTGCCACCAAGAATGTCTTTGTCACTCATGAGACCTGTCGGAGGTCGTGGAAGAGTTTGACCCTACTTAGTGCTGAAGCTGATCTGCAAGACGATGGCTTCACCGAACGGTTCAAGTTTTACTCAACTCCTCCCAGAAATGCTCACTTGTGTCGAACTCCCTCACTTGAAGACTCTGACTACTCGTCCTCAGCTGCGACCGTAAATGCCAGAGTCATCGATGACCAAGATGATGCAACTTCACCTCCTCCAACTTCAGCGCGTGTCGAGACTGCACCAAGTTCCTCTGCACCACCGGATCTCAACGACGACCCTGCTTCCTCGCCTGCTCCTCATGGGAACGAGTAGGTGCTCTATGTCTTCAAACCTTTTTAGTCCTCACTGACAAAAGGGGGAGAATCATATGAGTTGATAGTCTTCAAGTGGGTCAATACGGGTGGTTGCTTTATTTTTTGCTACTTTTGCCAAGTGTTTACAACTCTCGTTTTCAATACATTTGGTTCTTTGAGTTGTAACACTTAAACTCGATGGTCATCTGCTACTTATTTGCTATTCTGTGATGCGATGATAAATCCTGCATGCGATGATAAATTCCGCAATTAGATCATTTTGCAGGCGTCCATTTTTCATTATGCATGTCATTATCTTCGTTAAAATATATCTTGCATGATGAATTGTCATCATAGGCTGAAGAGGATCTCCATAAGTACAACCTGCCATGTGCATTTGCATTCCAAAAGCAAATTACTAATATGCACATCTTCAGGGGGATCCCTTGCAACTTATGAAGACAATACCCTATCCTTTACAATTTCACATATTTTATACCCCGTTAAAGACTTCAACCAGTTTGTCATCAATCACCAAAAAGGGGGAGATTGTGAGTAGATCTAGTGCCACCCCTAGTTGGCTTTGGAGTATTGACGACAAACCTGGTTGAGGGACTAATGTGTTTGTGAGAATTGCAGGATAACACAGGTAGAAGTCCCTCATTGATTCGGTTTTCCTACCGGAGATGACCCCTAAAAATGTATGAAGACATTGAAATCAAAGGTGGGATGTGAAGACATTCACATTGAAGACTATGACAAGAGAAGACAACGTGTGAAGACTATGGAGCGCGAAGACTTAGTTGTTTCGTCATTCTTTTTTTTCTTTGTTGAGTCATAAGAACCACCGTACTGTTAAGTGGGGTCCAAGTGAACCAGTCAGAATGACAAAAGTGATGCTTAACCAAAATCCTATGTCTTCAAGCAAAGACAATGAGAGCAAATCTTATCCAGAGCTAGTTAAGTCAGCTTTGCTTGTAGCTCAAGTAAATTTGTCGTGTGTGTTTGAAATATGACCGTTGGAACACGTGTCAGTTCCTTAGTGACCCAGGGTCATTTCGGACAAATCAGGTCGGGTTGCCTAGTGGCTATAAATAGCCCACCCCCTACAACCATAAACGGTTGGCTGCTCAGAGTTAGTGTATGACTTTTGTCGTTTGAGAGCAACCCACCTCGAAGCCTTTGAGAGAGAGAGAATTCCTTGCGAGGACAAAGCCCTAAACACCCATAGCCAAAGAGTGTTAGGCATCACTGAAGTCTTCCTGTCTGTGTGATCTGAAGACTTATTACACTTGAGGACTGTGAATCCTCCAGCCGGTTAGGCGTCGCGTTCTGAGCATCCAAGAGTCATTGTGGATCACCGGTGAGTGAAATCTATGAAGGTTTGGAAGTCTACCTTGAAGACTTACCAGAGTGATTGGGCGAGGACTAGGTGTCCTTAGCTCAAGGGGAATAAGGTGAAGACGCGGTCTTCTGAGTTAAATCTCAGCCTCCCTAACCAGACGTACAGTTGTCACAACAACTGGAACTGGTCCAACAAATCATTGTCTTCAACAAGTCACTGGTTTCCTCCTTCCCATCCCTTTACGTACTGTTGGTCCTAGTGAAGTCATTGTATGATTGCATTATCTTTTGTCTTCACCGAGTGACTGCTTGTTCTGATTGGCTTCACACTATATTCCTACGTGATCTATACTGCCTAGTTGCTATTAGTCATTGTGCTTTCACTTCATTGAATACTTGACTATGGCTTGCTTAGTGTAGTCTACCTTCCGCTGCATGGTAATAGGTTTATTTCTATCATTTGTCTTCGAAACTTCCATCTTTTGAAGACTTTCATAAAAATCGCCTATTCACCCCCTCTAGTCGATCACTAGCACTTTCAGCTTTATTTTCCACTTTTATATTATTTTTGGGACTAACCTATTAACCAGAGGCCCAGCCCAGAATTGCTGTTTTTTTGCCTATTTCAGTGTTCCATAGAAACAGAATATCAAATGGAGGCCAAACGGAATAAAATCTCCGGGAACGTGATTTTCTCACCGAACGTGATCCAGGAGACTTGGACCCTACTCCAAGGAGTCAAAGAGGAGGTGGTCACGAGGGTGGGGGGCGCCCCCCTAGGGCGCGCCCCCTGCCTCGTGGGCCCCTCGGTGCTCCACCGACGTACTCCTTCCTCCTATATATACACACGTACCCCCAAACGATCAGAACAGGAGCCAAAAACCTAATTCCACCGCCGCAACTTTCTGTATCCACGAGATCCCATCTTGGGGCCTGTTCCGGAGCTCTGCCGGAAGAGGGCCATCATCACGGAGGGCTTCTACATCATCCTAGTCCCTCCGATGAAGTGTGAGTAGTTTACCTCAGACCTTCGGGTCCATAGTTAGTAGCTAGATGGCTTCTTCTCTCTCTTTGAATCTCAATACAAAGTTCTTCCCCTCTCTTGTGGAGATCTATTCGATGTAATCTTCTTTTTGCGGTGTGTTTGTTGAGACCGATGAATTGTGGGTTTATGATCAAGTCTATCTATGAATAATATTTGAATCTTCTCTGAATTCTTTTATGTATGATTGGTTATCTTTGCAAGTTCTCTTCGAATTATCCGTTTGGTTTGGCCAACTAGATTGGTAGTTCTTGCCATGGGAGAAGTGCTTAGCTTTGGGTTCGATCTTGCGGTGTCCTTTCCCAGTGACAGAAGGGGCAGCAAGGCACGTATTGCATCGTTGCCATCGAGGATAACAAGATAGGGTTTATTTCATATTGCATGAATTTATCTCTCTACATCATGTCATCTTGCTTAAGGTGTTACTCTATTTTTAACTTAATACTCTAGATGCATGCTGGATAGCGGTCAATGAGTGGAGTAATAGTAGTAGATGCAGAATCATTTCGGTCTACTTGTCACGGACGTGATGCCTGTATACATGATCATGCCTAGATATTCTCATAACTATGCTCAATTCTGTCAATTGCTCAATAGTAATTTGTTCACCCACCATAGAATACTTATGCTCTTGAGAGAAGCCACTAGTAAAACCTATGGCCCCCGGGTCTATTCTCATCATATCAATCTCCATCACTTTAATCTTGCTTTGCTTTTTTACTTTGCCTTTACTTTCTACTTTGCATCTTTATACCAAAAATACCAAAAATATTATATCTATCAGATCTCACTCTCGTAAGTGACCATGAAGGGATTGACAACCCCTAATCGCGTTGGTTGCGAGTAGCTCTCGTTTTGTGCAGGTACGAAGGACTTGAGCGTGGCCTCCTACTGGATTGATACCTTGGTTCTCAAAAACTGAGGGAAATACTTACGCTACTCTGCTGCATCATCCCTTCCTCTTCGGAGAAAACCAACGCAAGCTCGAGATGTAGCAAGAAGGATTTCTGGCGCCGTTGCCGGGGAGTCTACGCAAAAAGTCAACATACCAAGTACCCATCACAATCCCTATCTCTCGCATTTCATTATTTTCCATTTGCCTCTCATTTGCCTCTCCCCCCACTTCACCCTTGCCGTTTTATTCGCCCTCTCTCTCTCTATCCTCCCTCTCTATTTGCCTCTTTTGACCGTTTGCTCTTGTTTGCTCGTGTGCTAGTTTGCTTGTTTGTCGCGATGGCTCAAGATACTACCAAATTGTGTGACTTCACCAATACCAATAATAATGATTTCCTTAGCACTCCGATTGCTCCTCTTGCTAATACTGAATCTTGTGAAATCAATGCTACTTTGTTGAATCTTGTTATGAAAGATCAATTCGCCGGCCTTCCTAGTGAAGATGCCGCTACTCATCTGAATAGCTTCGTTGATTTATGTGATATGCAAAAGAAAAAAGATGCCGATAATGATCTCGTTAAATTGAAGCTATTTCCTTTTTCGCTTAGAGATCGTGCTAAAGCTTGGTTTTCATCTTTGCATAAGAATAGTATTGATTCTTGGAACAAGTGCAAAGATGCTTTTATCTCTAAGTATTTCCCTCCCGCTAAGATCATCTCTCTTAGAAACGATATTATGAATTTTAAGCAACTTGATCATGAACATGTTGCACAAGCTTGGGAGAGAATGAAATTAATGATATGTAATTGCCCTACTCATGGTTTGAGTTTGTGGATGATCATACAAAAATTTTATACCGGATTGAATTTTGCTTCTAGAAATCTTTTAGATTCGGCCGCGGGAGGCACTTTTATGGAAAACACTTTAGGAGATGCTACTAAACTCCTAGATAATATTATGGTTAATTATTCTCAATGGCATACTGAAAGATCTTCTAATAAAAAAGTGCATGCGATAGAAGAAATCAATGTTTTGAGTGGAAAGACGAATGAACTTATGAAATTATTTTCTACTAAGAGTGTTCCTTCTGATCCTAATGATATGCCTTTGTCTACTTTGATTGAGAATAACAATGAATCTATGGATGTGAATTTTGTTGGTAGGAATAATTTTGGTAACAACGCTTATAGAGGGAATTTTAATCCTAGGCCATATCCTAGTAATCCTTCTAATAATTATGGAAATTCCTACAACAACTCTTATGGAAATTATAATAAGATGCCCTCTGAATTTGAGAATAGTGTTAAAGAGTTTATGAATTCACAAAAGAATTTTAATGCTTTGCTTGAAGAGAAAGTTGCTTAAAGTTGATGATTTGGCTAGGAACGTTGATAGAATTTCTCTTGAGATTGATTCTTTAAAGCTTAGATCTATTCCTCCTAAGCATGATATCAATGAGTCTCTCAAAGCCATGAGAATTTCCATTGATGAGTGCAAGGAAAGAACCGCTAGGATGCGTGCTTCCAAAGATGCCTTTATTAAAGCGTGTTCTTCCAATTCCTATGAAAATCAAGATGAAGATCTAAAAGTTATTGATGTGTCCCCTATTAAATCTTTGTTTTGCAATATATCTTGATGAAACTGAATATGATCTTCCTTTACCTAGAAGGCGTTCTAAAAATTCGGAGTATTTAGATCTTTATGATGAAATTGATGAAAGTGGGATTGAAAGAAATAAAAATCTAGATGTTGCTAAACCCACTATATTGGATTTCAAGGAATTTAATTATGAAAGTTGCTCTTTAATTGATTGTATTTCCTTGTTGCAATCCGTGCTAAATTCTCCACATGCTTATAGTCAAAATAAAGCCTTCACCGAACATATTGTTGATGCCTTGATGCAATCTTATGAAGAAAAACTTGAGTTGAAAGTTTCTATCCCTAGAAAACTCTATGATGAGTGGGAACCAACTATTAAAATTAAAATTAAAGATCATGAGTTTTATGCTTTGTGTGATTTGGGTGCTAGTGTCTCTACTATTCCCAAGACTTTGTGTGATTTGCTAGATTTCCGTAATTTTGATGATTGCTCTCTAAACTTGCATCTTGCGGATTCCACTATTAAGAAACCTATGGGAAGGATTAATGATGTTCTTATTGTTGCAAATAGGAATTATGTGCCCGTAGATTTCATTGTTCTTGATATAGATTGCAATCCTTCTTGCCCTATTATTCTTGGTAGACCTTTCCTTAGAACGTTTGGTGCGATTATTGATATGAAGGAAGGGAATATTAGATTTCAATTTCCATTAAAAAAGGGCATGAACACTTTCCAAGAAAAAAATAAAATTACCATATGAAATTATGAGCCACTTATGGATTGCCTACCAAAGATGGCAATACCTAGATCTATCCTCGCTTTTATGCCTAGCTAGGGGCGTTAAACGATAGCGCTTGTTGGGAGGCAACCCAATTTTATTTTTTATTCTTTTCCTGTTTAGTAATAAATAATTATTTAGCCTCTGTTTTGGTTTTGTTTTTTGTGTTTAATTAGTGTTTGTGCCAAGTAGAACCGTTGGGAAGACTTGGGGAAAGTCTTGTTGAACTTGCTGTAAAAAACAGAAACTTTAGCGCTCACGAGAAATGCTGTCATTTTTATTTTAAGAGTGCTATTTAGTTAATTTTTTGAATATGATTAATAGATAAATTCCTCACGTCCAGCAATTTATTTTAGAATTTTTGGGGTTCCAGATCTTGCGTTAGCTACAGATTACTACAGACTGTTCTGTTTTTGACAGATTCTGTTTTTCGTGTGTTGTTTGCTTATTTTGATGAATCTATGGTTCGTAAAATAGTTTATAATCCATAGAGAAGTTGGAATACAGTAGGTTTAACACCAATATAAATAAAGAATGAGTTCATTACAGTACCTTGAAGTGGTCTTTTGTTTTCTTTCTCTAACGGAGCTCACGAGATTTCTATTGAGTTTTGTGTTGTGAAGTTTTCAAGTTTTGGGTGAATTCTTTTGATGGATTATGGAACAAGGAGTGGCAAGAGCCTAAGCTTGGGGATGCCCATGGCACCCCCAAGATAATCCAAGGACACCAAAAAGTCAAAGCTTGGGGATGCCCCGGAAGGCATCCCCTCTTTCGTCCACTTCCATCGGTAATTTACTTGGAGCTATATTTTTATTCACCAACATGATATGTGTTTTGCTTGGAGCGTCTTATATTATTTGTGTCTTTGTGTTTAGTATGCCACAATCATCCTTGCTGTACACACCTTTTGAGAGAGCCATACATGAATTAAAATTTGATAGAATACTCTATGTGCTTCACTTATATCTTTTGAGCTATGTAGTTTTGCTCTATGTGCTTCACTTATATCTTTTGAGCTATGTAATTTTGCTCTATGTGCTTCACTTAGATCTTTTAGAGCACGGTGGTGGATTTGTTTTAAAGAAACTATTGATCTCTCATGCTTCACTTAAATTATTTTGAGAGTCTCTTAATAGCATGGTAATTTGCTTAATAATAATATGCTTGGTATTCAAGATTTGTGAAACTTTCTTTTGAGTGTGTTGAATACTAAGAAAAGATTGAAGCATGATAATTGTTTTGAGATATGGAGGTGATAATATTAAGTCATGCTAGTTGAGTAGTTGTGAATTTAAAGAATACTTGTGTTAAGTTTGTGATTCCCGTAGCATGCACGTATGGTGAACCGTTATGTGATGAAGTCGGAGCATGATTTATTTATTGATTGTCTTCCTTATGAGTGGCGGTCGGGGACGAGCGATGGTCTTTTCCTACCAATCTATCCCCTAGGAGCATGCACGTAATACTTTGTGATAACTTCTAGATTTTTGCAATAAGGGAGTCCTGGATTAGGGGGTGTCGGATGGCCGGACTATACCTTCAGCCAGACTCCTGGACTATGAAGATACAAGATTGAAGACTTCGTCCCGTGTCCGGAAGGGACTTTCCTTGGCGTGGAAGGCAAGCTTGGCGATACGGATATGTAGATCTCCTACCATTGTAACCGACTTTGTGTAACCCTAACCCTCTCCGGTGTCTATATAAACCGGAGGGTTTTAGTCCGTAGGACAACAAACAACAATCATACCATAGGCTAGCTTCTAGGGTTTAGCCTCTCCGATCTCGTGGTAGATCTACTCGTGTACTACCCATATCATCAATATTAATCAAGCAGGACGTAGGGTTTTACCTCCATCGAGAGGGCCCGAACCTGGGTAAAACTTCGTGTCCCTTGCCTCCTGTTACCATCCGGCCTAGACGCACAGTTCGGGACCCCCTACCCGAGATCCGCCGGTTTTGACACCGACATTGGTGCTTTCATTGAGAGTTCCTCTGTGTCGTCGCCGTCAGACTTGATGGCTCCTACGATCATCAATAGCGATGCAGTCCAGGGTGAGACCTTCCTCCCCGGACAGATCTTCGTCTTCGGCGGCTTCGCACTGCGGGCCAATTCACTTGGCCATCTGGAGCAGATCGAAAGCTATGCCCCTGGCCGTCAGGTCAGATTTGGAAGTTTAAACTACACGGCTGACATCCGCGGGGACTTGATCTTCGACGGATTCGAGCCACTGCCGAGCGCGCCGCACTGTCACGACGAGCATGATCTAGCTCTGCCGCCGAACAGTGCCCTGGAGGCCGCACCCGCATCGGCTTCGACCCTTAATTCGGAGCCAACTGCGCCGATCGAGGATGGGTGGTTGGACGCCGCCTCGGGGGCTGCGATCCCAACGGCGATCGAGCCGAACACCAGCCCCGCACTCTGCGAGACTCGTGACTCCAAGGAGCCGGACTCCTCTCCGGACTCCGAACCCTCCGCGCCCCTGCCGATCGAATCCGATTGGGGCGCCGATTATGGAGTTTACTGCCGCAGACATCTTTCAGCACTCGCCTTTGGCGATATTCTGAAGACACTGAAGTCTCTCTCTTTATCAGGAGAGCCCTGGCCGGACTACGGTCAGCAAGGTTGGGATTCGGACGATGAAGAAATTCAAAGCCCACCCACCACCCACTTTGTACACTGCTCGACTTCGACTCCGAAGACATCGACGGTATGGACGCCGATGAAGGAGACGATGAAGAACCAGCGCCTATCAGGCCCTGGAAAGCCACCTCGTCATATGACATATACATGGTGGACACCCCAAAAGAAGGAGATGGCGATGGAACAGCGGAGGATGACCCCTCCAAGAAACAGCCTAAGCGCCGGCGTCAGCGGCGCCGCTCAAAATCCCGCCAAAACAAATACGGTGATTCCAGCACGGGAGATAATAATACTCCGGAAAGTGCCGAAGAAAACCCCCTCCAGCAAGATTTAGCACAGGAGGATGGAGAAACCAGCCCTCATGAGAGAGCGGCAGACAGAGAGGTCGAGGACGATAATTATATGCCTCCCTCCGAAGACGAGGCAAGCCTCGACGACGACGAATTCGTCGTGCCAGAGGATCCCGTCGAGCAAGAGCGTTTTCAACGCAGGCTTATGGCCACGGCAAGAAGCCTCAAGAAAAAACAGCAACAGCTTAGAGCTGATCAAGATTTGCTAGTCGACAGATGGACTGAAGTCCTTGCGGCCGAAGAGCATAAACTCGAACGCCCCTCCAAGAGCTACCCAAAGCGCAGGTTGCTACCCCGATTAGAGGAGGAAGCACTTGATGCGGCCGACCGGCCACCTCGTGGCCGCGACAGAGAGGCCTCTCGGCCCTCCACTCAAGCCGCACCCCGTACCAAGGCACGGGAATATGCGCCGGACTTACGAGATATGTTGGAGGACAAGGCAAGGCAAACAAGATCGATCTACGGATCGCGTGGGCGCCCCACGGCTCGAGACGGTAACCGTCACGCCGGCCACAAATTCGGCAGGGCCGAACACAGTAGACAAAGCTCATTGGAGCTACGTCGTGATATAGCCCAGTACAGAGGCGCCGCACACCCACTATGCTTCACAGACGAAATAATGGATCATCAAATCCCCGAGGGTTTCAAACCCGTAAATATCGAATCATATGATGGCACAACAGATCCTGCGGTATGGATCGAGGATTATCTCCTTCATATCCACATGGCCCGCGGCGATGATTTCCACGCCATCAAATACCTCCCACTCAAGCTTAAAGGACCAGCTCGGCATTGGCTTAACAGCTTGCCAACAGGATCAATCAGTTGTTGGGAGGACCTGGAAGCCGCATTCCTCGACAATTTCCAGGGCACTTATGTGCGACCCCCAGACGCCGATGACCTAAGTCACGTAATTCAGCAGCCAGAGGAATCGGCCAGGCAATTCTGGACACGGTTCCTAACAAAGAAAAATCAAATAGTCGACTGTCCGGACGCTGAGGCCCTAGCAGCCTTCAAGCACAATATCCGTGACGAGTGGCTTGCCCGGCACCTTGGACAGGAAAAGCCGAAGTCTATGGCAGCACTCACGACACTCATGACCCGCTTTTGCGCGGGAGAAGACAGCTGGCTTGCTCATAGCAACAATATGACCAAGAACCCTGGTAATTCGGATACCAGGGATAGTAGTGGCAGGTCGCGTCGCAACAAGCAGAAGCGCCGCATTAACGGCGACAATGTGAGGATACGACAGTTAATGCCGGATTCAGAGGCTCTAAATCCGGTCAGCAAAAAGCCATTCAAAAGGAATCCTAGGGGCCGTCCAGTTTGGACCGAATACTCGACCGCTTGTGCCAGATACATGGCACCCCCGAAAAGCCGGCCAATCACACCAACAGGGATTGTTGGGTGTTCAAGCAGGCAGGCAAGTTAAATGCGAAAATGAAGACAAGGGGCTGCATAGCGATGACGACGAGGAGCCCCGACCGCCGAACAACAGTGGACAGAAGGGTTTTCCCCCACAAGTGCGGACGGTGAACATGATATACGCAACCCACGTCCCCAAAAGGGAGCGGAAGCGCGCGTTAAGGGACGTATACGCGGTAGAGCCAGTCGCCCCAAAGTTCAACCCATGGTCCTCCTGCCCGATCACCTTTGATCGAAGGGACCATCCCACTAGCATCCGTCATGGCGGATTCGCCGCATTGGTTCTAGACCCAATTATTGACGGATTTCATCTCACTAGAGTCCTTATGGACGGCGGCAGTAGCCTGAACCTGCTTTACCAGGATACAGTGCGGAAAATGGGCATAGATCCCTCGAGGATTAAGCCCACCAAAACGACCTTTAAAGGCGTAATACCAGGTGTAGAGGCCAACTGTACAGGCTCAGTCACACTTGAAGTGGTCTTCGGATCTCCGGATAATTTCCGAAGCGAGGAGTTAATCTTCGACATAGTCCCATTCCGCAGTGGCTATCACGCACTGCTCGGGCGAACCGCATTCGCCAAGTTCAATGCGGTACCGCACTACGCATACCTTAAGCTCAGATGCCAGGCCCTCGAGGAGTAATTACGGTCAATGGAAACACCGAACGCTCCCTCCGAACGGAGGAGCACACGGCGGCCCTTGCAGCGGAAGTACAAAGCAGCCTCTCCAGGCAGTTCTCCAGTCCGGCCATTAAACGACCGGACACCGTCAAGCGCGCCCGGAGTAACCTACAACAAGACCGCCTGGCACGATCCGAGCAGGCGTAGCAATGCGGCCCCAACCCCAGCCCTCGCAAAAATGCGACACCAGTACTTCGCGTACATAACTACGCTCTAGAAATACCATGGGTACAGGGGAGGGGCACCATCACGGCACGCCCGAAACACGGCTTAAACCGCACCAGGGGCTGCCGATTTTTTAATTTTCTCTTACTTTCAGGACTCCACACTTCGGAAGGCCTGTTCGGCAGTTCAATTGCCGCACAAACGATGCAAGAACCAGGGAAGCAGACAAGCCACGCCGCATTACGGAACTCCCAGGTGGTCTCTATCACGAGCAGTATACCTGTTTCGCATACTATTCCGCAGCTTGCCCCTGGAACGGACATGTTACATAGTCCAACCTTTTGCTTATCGCATTATTTGTATCGTTCTGCTTTGATCGCAGCCCTCTTTAATAAACAGTGCATAGCTTTTGTCTATTTTTGCATTACTCTTTATATATATATATATATGTTCCTTAACGACATATTGCACCCGTACACTTTGGTACGGCCTAAATACGCCAGGGGCTTTAGTACCCCTCAATATGGTGTGAGAAGTCCGAACACTTTAACAAGTGCGGCACCCCGAACTTATAGCATTATATGCATCGGCTCCGAATCATGTCTTGGGTCAATAGTTGGGTTTGCGGCTCCTATGTTTTGGTGCCTTACGTTCCGCTATATCGGCTAAGGTAGCACTAGGAGAACCACTGCGATTGTGCCCCAGTTGAGCTGGGTCGAGCACCTCAGTGAGAAAGCTAAAACTGACTGTCATGATGAAGCGAGAGCTGGTCGCTGTTCGAGAGGTTTTTCGAGTCCCTAAAGACTTATGCCGCTTAGAGCGAGGAGCCGCTCTGTCCGGCCAAGGTGTGGATAGCGCCCCGAACTCGGTCTTCCGAATACCAGGGGCTTCGCCGAAATTTAAAATTATAGAATTCTATGGCTAAGTGAGAGTGTTCACGCATTATAGTCTGATTGCCTTGTTCGTTGGGCTGAGCGCCTCCCTCGAAGGACCCAAACATGGGAAAAGAGCGCTCAGGTTTATCCCCGAACACCCCAGCACTAGCGGCACGGGGGCAGAAGCCGACGACTTGCCATCTCTCAGAATTGATAAACAGCCGCACAGAAGGTAATATTTTAAATTCCAACAGCATTGCTTAGCGCATATGAACAAGTTTTCAGCGCACAGGACAAAACGAGCAAGTTTCACTCAAAAATTACATCCCTAGAACATTCATCCGCCACAAGGCAGGCACCCTTCAGAACATCCTTATAATAATTCTCGGGCTTGCGATGCTCTTTCCCCGGCGGTGGCCCGTCCTTCACAAGCTTCTCAGCATCCAGCTTGCCCCAGTGCACCTTAGCACGGGCAAGGGCCCTACGGGCACCTTCAATGCAGACGGAGCGCTTGATGACTTCGAGCCTTGGACAGGCCTCCACCAGCCGCCGCACCAGCCCGAAATAGCTCCCAGGCAGAGCCCCTCCAGGCCACAGCCGAACTATGAGGCCCTTCATGGCCTGTTCGGCCGCCTTGTGGAGCTCGACCAGTTGCTTCAGCTGGTCGCTCAGGGGCACGGGGTGTCCGGCCTCAGCATACTGAGACCAGAACACCTTCTCTGTCGAGCTGCCCTCCTCGGCTCGATAGAATGCGGCGGCATCGGACACACTCCGGGGAAGATCTGCGAACGCTCCTGGAGAGCTCCGGATTCGGGTAAGTAACAAGTAACTCACGTTTATGTGTTTGCTTTGCATAAAGAATGCCTTACCCGCCGCTATCTTCTTCACCTCATCCAACTCCTGGAGGGTCTTCTGGGATTCGGCCTTGGCAGACTTGGCATTTTCAATAGCCACCGCGAGCTCGGACGCTCGCGTCTTTGAGTCAAGCTCCAAACTCTCATGTTTTTCCATGAGAGCCTGGAGCTCTTGCCGTACCTTGCCAACCTCGGCCTCATACTTCTCCCGCTCGGTGCGCTCCGTGGCCGCCCTCTTCTCGGCCTCGACCAGCGCTTGCTTAAGGGTCGCCACCTCAGACGTGGCCCCTACAATAGCCACGATAATCCTGTCATTTTTTGCAATTGCACCTTTTTATATATATTTAAACAAGGTATTTCTTACCTTCATTGTCCTCGAGCTGCTTCTTGGCACGCCCGAGCTCTTGCTCGGACCGCTCGAGGTTCTGCTTTAGCGTGTCCACTTCCGCAGTCAGTGCGGCGGACGCAAGCAGAGAAGCCTGCATACGCATATTGACTCCTTTTTGTTAGACTCCTGCGAATTTTATTTGATCCTCTATTCGGCTTTTCTTCCCGAACGCCAAACAGAGCATCAGGGGCTACTGTCTATGCGGTAATATTATTTACACATTCTTTACTTACCTCAAAGCCTGTTAAAAGGCTAGTACAAGCTTCAGTCAGTCCGCTCTTGGCGGACTGAACCTTCTGGACCACCGCACTCATAATGGTGCGGTGCTCCTCGTCGATGGAGGCGCCTTGGAGCGCCTCCAACAGATTGTCCGGCGCCTCCGGTTGGACGGGGGTCACCGGCACGGTGGGCTTGCTCCTCTTGGAAGGAGGTCCCCCGCCGGACTCTGGAACCTTTGAAGGTTCCGGAGCGGTGTCCGGCCTAGAGCCGGACTTGGAGCCCTGGGGGGTTTCATCCCCTTTACTCCTGGAGTCCGGGAGGTCGCCTTGCGGCGCCTCCAGGACCACCTCCTCCCGGCTTGGAACCTGTTGGGACAACACTTCGGTGTCGTCCGTAGGGCGGGGGGAGGAAGCCGTCGGAAGCGAGTTCACATCCGACGAGTCCAGTGAGCCGCTCGACGACGCGTCGAGCCGGTCTTTGGGTGGGCTGCATAAACATATTCGACATAAGGGAAAGTGTGCAATAAACGAATACTATGAATTACTCTGGTATCCGGATACTTACGATTTTGCCAGGGGCTTGGCCCTGGGCGGCCACTCCTCTCCGCTCGTCGGCGTCGGTGGAGTAGTCCGGAGGAAGGGTTTTCCCCTTCTTGGACCCTCCGGCCTCCCCAGAGAGGGCGGCCTTCCTTTTCTTCTCCTCCCGCTGGAGGGGGAGAGGTCTCTTCTTCTTCCTCCTCGG
>NC_053022.1:352729221-352758648 GCF_003073215.2 Triticum urartu
TGCATCAGCCTGGTTCTCAAGCCTTATCAACCCAAGCTTTGTGAAGCTTTCCGCAAACTCAATCTGCAAGTTGTTCCTCAAGGTTTCCTCGCCAACCTTCAAGTCTCTCCTACCTTGGAAGACCAGATTCGCGAGGCGCAACTTCTTGATGCTATGGTGAAGAAGGTGAAGATTGGGATTGCCAAGAGTCAACCCAAGTACAAGTGCTACCGCCTTGATGACAAGGATACTCTCTTCTTTGAGGATCGTATTGTTGTGCCCAAAGGTGATCTTCGTAAGGTTATCGTGAATGAGTCTCACAATTCTCTCCTCTCCATCCACCCTGGGAGCACGAAGATGTATCAGGACCTCAAGCAGGTTTATTGGTGGACTCGAATGAAGCGCGAGATTGCTCAGTTCGTGAATGAGTGTGATGTCTACAGAAGAGTGAAGGCAGAACACCAAAGGCCAGCTGGTCTCCTCCAACCTCTTGCCATTCCAGAATGGAAGTTTGACCACATTGAGATGGACTTCATGACTGGGTTTCCAAAGTCTAAGCGTGGCAATGATGCTATATTCGTTGTCATCGACAAACTCACTAAAGTGGCTCACTTTCTGCCTATCAAAGAGTCTATCACTGCAGCTCAATTGGCGGAGCTCTATACCTCTCGGATTGTCTCGCTGCACGGTATTCGGCAGGTGATCTCTTCAGACCGTGGCAGCATCTTTACCTCCAAGTTTTGGGAGTCTTTTCAGAAGGCCATGGGCACCAACATCTGCTTCAGCACAGCTTTCCATCCTCAAACTAGCGGTCAAGTCGAGCGTGTCAATTAGATTCTTGAAGATATGCTCAGGGCTTGTGTGATCTCCTTCGGCATGAAGTGGGAAGATTGTCTTCCATATGCTGAATTCTCCTACAACAACAGTTTTCAAGCAAGTTCGGGCAAGGCCCCATTCGAAATTTTGTATGGCAGGAAATGCCATACCCCTCTCAACTGGTCTGAAACCGGTGAACGTCAACTTCTAGGAAATGACTTAATCACAGAGGCAGAGGAGATGTGTAAAGTCATTCGTGATAACCTCAAAGCAGCGCAATCGCGCCAGAAGAGCTACTGTGATAGTAAGTACCGTGATTTGGCTTTCGAGATTGGAAATCATGTTTACCTCCGCGTCTCTCCAATGAAAGGTACTCGTCGCTTTGGTATCAAAGGGAAGCTTGCCCCTACATACGTGGGTCCTTTCAAGATCGTCAGCGAGAGAGGCGATCTTGCCTATCAACTTGAGCTTCCTTCAAACTTTGCAAATGTGCACGACGTGTTCCATGTCTCTCAGCTCCGCAAGTGCTTCAAGACTCCTGACCGCACCGTCAACTTCGAAGACATTGATCTCCAAGAAGATCTCTCTTATCGTGAGCACCCCGTTGCTATTCTTGAAGAGACTGAACGCAAGACTCGCAATAAGTCAATCAAATTCCTCAAAGTCAAGTGGTTACACCATTCCGACCGTGAAGCTACCTGGGAATGCGAGGATCACCTCCGTTTTGAGTACCCAGCGTTCTTCCAGTCCTAGATCTCGGGACGAGATACTTTCGTAGTGGTGGAGTGTTGTAATACCCCGGATGCGATTTACCTAATATGTACTCCAACTCTTGTCGTTTCCGGCGTTAAGTTATTTTATTTTCTCGGGTTCGTGTTTTTGTCTCCGTGTGTTGTTGTTGTTGTCATACATCTCATATCATGTCATCATGTGCATTGCATTTGCATACGTGTTCGTCTCATGCATCCGAGAATTTTCCGCGTTGTCCGTTTTGCATTCCGGCGCTCCGTTCTCCTCCGGTGGTCATTTCCACCTTCTTTTCGCATGTGGGGGTTAAACATTTCCGGATTGGACCGAGACTTGCCAAGCGGCCTTGGTTTACTACCGGTAGACCGCCTATCAAGTTCCGTACCATTTGGACTTCGTTTGATGCTCCAACGGTTAACCGAGGGACCAAAAAGGCCTCGTGTGTGTTGCAGCCGAACACCCCTCCAATTTGGCGAAAAACCCACCAAAACTCTCTCCGTCATCTAGAGCGTTCGATCACGATCGTGTGGCCGAAAACCACACCTCATTTGGACTCTCGTAGCTCCCTCTATGCCTAGATATAGGTCCTCCTCCGAAATTCATGGGTCTCCCCTCCCCCCTAAACCCTAGATCCACTCCTCCGCGCGGCCGACACGTCGCCGGCCGCCGGAACACTGTCGCCGCTCGCCCGACCAACCAGGGCACACCACGTCAGCCAGCGCGCACCCACTTCGCCGCCACCCACGCAGCGCGCCGGCTCCGCCCGGCCCAGCGGGGCCCTCCCGGCCGTCGACCGCTTGCGGCCCCGCGCCCTCTCTCCCTAGCTCCGGCGGCCACCACCATCCGGGGTTAATGACGCCACACGCCACGCACCGCCGCAGCTCCCATCGCCGCCGCCGCCTCCTCAAAGGTCGCGCGCACCGCGACGGCCAGGTTCGGCTCGCGCCGCCGGCAAGCTCCCACATCGCCGCGTCAGCGCCCCATAAATAGGCTTGCACCCGGAGCCTCTGAGCCTGGAAGCACTCCGGCCCATCTCACTGCGTCATTTTCATTTGAGCTCATCTTGATGCCCGAAATGCTGTTGGAAGAGTGCTATTTGAGTTAATTATCAGATCTGCTGCACCAAATAGCTATTTGTCATTTTTGCCATGATTAATGTGTGCATGATATGCCCCTGAGCTCTACATGAGTTTTGCTATATGCTTTTCCATCTTTCCCGAGGTGCTATCCATGTATTTTTGTGATATGTGTGGTGACTAGCACAAGCTTGCAAAGTGGTGCATTCGTTAATGCTGATTTCAGGGACTTAGAAATTCCACTAAGTCCTTGATCTGTTTTTATCAATATGCCATATGTTCATGTTGTTTCCTAGTGATCTGTGCCTCTTTTGAGATGATCAGTAAGGATGATTTGTTAATCGTGTAGTGCTCTATCCATCCATATCTTTGTTTGCAATTATGGAGCATCTTATCTTGAGACAATGGAGCTCTACTTTTGCTATTTCATGTATCTGGGCAGATTTTCTACTTGTTAGCGATTTTGCCTAGGATGTTGTAGTTGATCCGTGCATGCTATATTATTGTTCTTGCCATGTCTAGCTTGTATAATGTGTATTATTAACGGGTGTATGCTTAGTTTGTCATTCCTTGCTCTGTAGTAAGTGCATCGAGCTCGTAAACATGCCTACTCATTATGATATTTGCATGCTCCAGTTTTTCTCTGAGTCTGAGATTTGATTATGTTTTTGCCATGTTCACATTGTTGCAATTGTATTTTCTGATCCCTTTTGGCTCAAGGTCACTAAGGGACTATTTTTAAGATTTTCGAGTAGCTCCATGTCATGCCTTTCTTTGCCATGTTAAGTTCCTGTAGCATATAGTTTTCTTGCTTCAAAGTGTGCTACCTGATCTGAAATTCCAGGCTTATGTTAATTTCACTAAGTCTGAGATCTGTTTATCAATTGCACTTTTGCCATGCTTGTTTGAAACTGTTAATAGATGAATTGGCCGTAGCTCAGTGTTCATCTTTTGTTAAGCTTTATGAGTGGATACCTGACATGTATTTTGTTACCATGTTTGAGTGCTGTGGCATAATTATCTTGTTGCATTTAGATGGTTACTTGCTGTATATCGCAGACCGGTGCCATATTTGAATTGCTTGCCATTTCCAAACCGTGCATCCGATTCCGGTGATCTTTATATCGATTTCAACCGAAATCACCTCACCTTTCCAGTGGCACACTTGGATTTCCATGTTGAGGCCAGGTTCATTCAGTCCTTGTCAAATCTTGCATATGCATCCCATATCGCATCTCGCATAGCATACCATGTTTGCATCATGTTGTTCGAGCATTTGCACGTGGTTGATTGTGTTCCTTTTGCTTGTTTGTCTTGTTTGGGTAGAGCCGGGAGACGATTTCGCTAACGAGGAGCCCGTTGAGTTTGCTTTCGAGGATCCATTCAACTCTGAAACTTTGCAGGCAAGATGATCATACCCTCGAAATCACTTCTATCTTTGCTTTGCTAGATGCCCGCTCTTTTGCTATGCCTATGCTACGATGCCTACCACTTGCCTATCATGCCTCCCAAATTTCCATGTCCAACCTCTAACCCACCATGTCCTAGCAAACCGTTGATTGGCTATGTTACCGCTTTGCTCAGCCCCTCTTATAGCGTTGCTAGTTGCAGGTGAAGATTGGAGATCGTTCCTTGTTGGAACATTATTTCTTGTTGGGATATCATTATATTATCTTGTTATCTTAATGCATCTATATACTTGGTAAAGGGTGGAAGGCTCGGCCTTTTTCCTAGTGTTTTGTTCCACTCTTGCCGCCCTAGTTTCCGTCATATCGGTGTTATGTTCCCAGATTTTGCGTTCCTTACGCGGTTGGGTAATAATGGGAACCCCTTGACAGTTCGCCTTGAATAAAACTCTTCCAGTAATGTCCAACCTTGGTTTTACCATTTGCCACCTAGCCTCTTTTTCCCTTGGGTTTCCGGAGCCCGAGGGTCATCTTATTTAAACCCCTCTCCGGAGCCCCGAACGGACTCCAGATCAGCCCTCCCAGAGGTTTTAGGGCTTGGCGGCGGCTCCGTATCGTAAAACATCGATGAATTCTTCTCTCTGATTTTTTTCTCCCCAAAACACAATATATAGAGTTGGAGTTGGAGTCGGAGGAGCTCCAGGGGGCCCACGAGGTAGGGGGGCGCGCCCTAGGGGGGCAGGCGCGCCCCCACCCTCGTGGACAGGTGGTGGGCCCCCCTGGCCTTATTATATATACAAAAAGTTGCTCCAGGGAGGCCAAGATAAATCAACCTCCTTACTTTACCCTCCCGGGCCAGTGCTCTCTGAGTGTGGTCCACGAGCGATGTCCGGGGCACAGGGGCAACTCTGGACTGGTCTACCCGACGTCTGGCTCTCTGATGTGCCCTGAGAACATATGTGCATCCTATCGGGTGTGAGAAAGCACAAGTGCTCCCTAGGTGGTTTTGATAATTGATGACAACATATCTCTTGTTGGACTAACACTTCTATCTAGCATGTTTCAGATAAGTTCAGCAATGGCATGGCATGGATTGAAAGGGAACCCTCAAGATGCTAAGGACAAAGGATTGGCTCAAGCTCAAAAGCTCAAGACTCTTCATTTTATATTTTAGTGATCCAAGATCACATTGAGTCCATAGGAAAAGCCAATACTATTAAGGAGGGATGAGGTGTTGCTTAATGAGCCTCTTGCTTCATGTGCTTAATGATATGCTCCAAAACCCTCAACTACTTTCCCATATCCACATATGACCTAAACTCTAAGCCAAACTCGGTCCTACCGATTCTTCCTATCCGGCGCCACCGAGTTTCACTTGTCATTAGCCACTGCCAAACCCTAGCAATTCGGTTCTACCGATAAGGATCTCGGTCCCACCGAGATGGGGTTGCAAACTCTCTGTTTCCCTTTCGTAACTTTTCGGTCCCACCGAAAGAGCGAATCGGTCCCACCGAGATTGCAATGTAAACTCAGTGTTTCCCCTTTGTAACTTTTCGGTCTCACCGAGTTCCACTCGGTCCCACCGAAAGAGCAAATCGGTCCCACCGAGTTTGCCTGACCAACTCTCTGGTTAGCTAATTACCAGACTCGGTCTCACCGAGTTTGTGTAATCGGTCTCACCGAGATTATGTTATGCCCAAACCCTAACCGAATCGGTCCTACCGAGTTGCATGTCAGTCCCACCGAAATTCCTAACGGTCACTAGGTTTACATTTTCGGTCCGACCGAGTTTTATGATTCGGTCCCACCGAGATTGGAAAACTGTGTAACGGTTGGATTTTGTGTGGAGGCTATATATACCCCTCCACCTCTTTCTCATTTAGTGAGAGAGCCATCAGAACACACACATCATTCCAACTCACTTGTTCTGAGAGAGAACCACCTACTCATGTGTTGAGATCAAGACATCCTATTCCTATCATATGAATCTTGATCTCTAGCCTTCCCAAGTTGCTTTCCACTCAAATCTTCTTTCCACCAAATCCAAATCCTATGAGAGAGAGTTGAGTGTTGGGGAGACTATCATTTGAAGCACAAGAGCAAGGAGTTCATTACCTACACACCATTTGTTACTTCTTGGAGAGTGGTGTCTCCTAGATTGGCTAGGTGTCACTTGGGAGCCTCCGACAAGATTGTGGAGTTGAACCAAGGAGTTTGTAAGGGCAAGGAGATCGCCTACTTCGTGAAGATCTACCGCTAGTGAGGCAAGTCCTTCGTGGGCGATGGCCATGGTGGGATAGACAAGGTTGCTTCTTCGTGGACCCTTTGTGGGTGGTTGCTTCTTCGTGGACCCTTCGTGGGTGGAGCCCTTCGTGGACTCGCGCAACCCTTGCCCTTGGTTGGAGCCCTATTTGGACTCGCGCAACCGTTACCCTTCGTGGGTTGAAGTCTCCATCAACGTGGATGTAGGATAGGCACCACCTATCCGTCCCACGGGAAAAACATCTGTGTCTCCAATTGTGTTTGAAATCTCCTAAACCCTTCCCTTTACATTCTTGCAAGTTGCATGCTTTACATTCCGCTGCTCATACACTCTTTGCATGGTTGCTTGATATGTATTGTGCATGTTGAATTTGTGCCTAAACTCCACTTAAACCGAAAAAGCTTAAAAATTGCAACTTTAGCACTAAGTGTCTAATCACCCCCCTCTAGACACATCTACTTCTAGATCCTACAAGTGGTATCAGAGCTTTGGTCTCCATTGCCTTGGTTTAATCACCATTGGAGGAAGATGGATGTGTCTACTCTAGGGAGTCTTAGACATAGAGTGCCTATTCTTGATGGAAAGTATTTTCATGAGTGGAAAAATGAGATGCTTGTAATCTTCAATCAATATCATTTGAACAAGTATATTGCTAGCCCTTGTGCACCCCATATTGATCCCTTGCATCCTACCCTAGATGAAGATATTGACATGATTCGCAATCTTAGAACTATTGAGCTCATCATTAGAGGATTGCCCAAAAATCTGATTGCTAGTTTGCCTACTCAAAATTGTGCCTATACTATATGGAAATTTCTTGAGGAACATTTCCCAATCATTCCTTGAAAACTTTGGATGAAATTCTCCATAAATCCATTGCCTTGAGTAAGATGAACTCTAGTGATCCTAGTTTTGGTAAATGTCTTCTTGAACTTGCCAATCTTAAGCATGCTAAAGGAGATGTTGGAATCATTAATGATATCATACTCAAAGCTATAAGAATTCATAAAAGTAACCACTTTGATCATTTATCTAATGAATTACCCTCTCTAGGAAATGATGAGTCACAAGATCATGATGAACATGAATATTATGATGATGATGACAGTGACTCCGATCTTGATAATGCAATGAGACATTTTGGTCTTATGGCAAATCTTCGGGGATATGAATCAGGAGGAAAGGAATGGGTTCTTGATAGTGGATGCACTGATCATATGACCGGAGATGAAGAGATGTTCCGTGAGCTTGCTGAAAACAACGGCCCTCGAAAATATGTCACCTTTGGTGATAATTCAAAGGGTAAAGTGGTTGGCCTTGGTAAGGTGGCCATCTCACATGATAGTTCCATTCAAAATGTCATGCTCGTTGAATCTCTTGGCTACAACTTACTTTCAGTATCTAGACTTGCTGATTTCGGTTTGAATGTCCTATTTACTGAGGTAGATTGCCAAGTATTTCGTCGAGACAATCATAAAATGGTCTTTACGGGTATGCGTAGAGGTGATCTTTACATTGTCGATTTCTCTAAAAAGGCACAACCTAAAACTTACTTTGTTGCTAAATCCTCAAAAGGCTGGTTGTGGCATAGACGACTAGGTCACGTTGGCATGAGAAACCTTGACAAGCTTATTAAAGGAAATCATATCCTTGGAGTTAACGATGTCATATTTGATAAGGATAGACTTTGCAGTGCTCTTCAAGTAGGTAAACAGGTTGGAGGAAGACATCACGTGAATAACATCATGACCACAAGGAGGCCACTCGAGCTGCTTCACATGGATCTTTTGGTCCCAATGCCTACAAGAGTCTCGTGGAAATTCTTTTGGTCTAGTTATAGTTGACGATTTTTCAAGATTTACGTGGGTGTTTTTTCTTAATGACAAATCGCAGGTCCAGAAAGATCTTCAGAAACTTCGCTAGGAAAGCCAAAATCAGTTTGATGTGAAGATCAAGAAGGTTCGGAGTGACAACGACGAGTTCAAGAACGCAAATGTGGACACCTTTCTTGACGAAGAAGGGATTTCACACGAGTTCTCGGCTACATACACACCTCAACAAAATGGAGTTGTTGAGAGGAAGAACCGACGCTCATCGAAAATGGCAAGACAATGCTTGATGAATACAAGACGCCAAAGCACTTTTGGGCAGAAGCGGTTGAGACAGCTTGTCACGCAACAAATCGCTTATATCTTCACAAGCTACTCGGCAAGACGGCATACGAGCTCCTCACCGGTAACAAGCCTCAAGTCGGATACTTTCGAGTATTGGCTCAAAGTGCTACATTCTTGATAAGCATCGTCGTTCAAAGTTTGCTCCTAAATCTCATGAAGGTTTTCTACTTGGTTATGGATCAAACTCTCACACTTACCGTGTCTACAACAATTTCACCCGAAAGGTTGAAGAGACGGTAGATGTGAAGTTTGATGAATCTAATGGCTCGCAAGTAGAGCAATTGCCAATTGATGTAGGAGACAAAGACCCCTCAGAAGCAATTCAAGACTTGTCTATTGGCAAAATTCGTCCAACAGAGGTGAAGGAGAGTACTTCGTCCGTCCAAGTGGAAGCTTCTACCTCACGACAAAGTGAACCAAGAATCGACACAGAAGCATCCACAAGTGGGCCACACCAAGATGAAGAAAACGAGGAAGTACGTCAAGATGAACATCAACAACCTCCTTCTCCACCACGACAAGAGAACGACGACGTCAACAATGAAGAAGGCCAAGAAGAAGAACAAGATGAAGAAGATGCTCAACAAAGACCAAGCAAAAGCTCTCACGAGTTCGAGCAAGAATTGCCAAAGATCATCCCGTCGAGCAAATCCTCAATGATATACAAACCGGGAGAATCACTCGCTCAAAAACTCGTTTAGCTAACTTTAAACGAAAACTATTCATTCATCTCTAGCATTGAACCAATGAAGGTTGAAGAAGCATTGGAAGATCCGGATTGGATAAACGCTATGCATGAAGAGCTACACAATTTTGAGAGAAACCAAGTTTGGACATTGGTTGAGAAGCCCGACAACAACCACAACATCATTGGTACCAAATGGGTGTTTCGCAACAAGCAAGATGAAGATGGACAAGTGGTTCGCAACAAAGCACGTCCTCGTCGCCCAAGGATACACACAAGTCGAAGGTATGGACTATGGAGACGTATGCTCCCGTTGCTAGACTTGAGTCCATTCGCATCTTACTTGCCTATGCTAATCACCATAATATCACCTTGTACCAAATGGACATTAAAAGTGCTTTTCTAAATGGAGAAATAGAGGAGGAAGTTTATGTCAAACAACCTCCCGGCTTTATCAATCCTAAGAAACCAAATCATGTTTACAAACTTCACAAAGCTCTTTATGGTCTTAAACAAGCTCCTAGAGCATGGTATAAATGCTTGACCAAGTTCCTTACTACAGTGGTTTTGAAATTGGTAAAATTGATTCTACTCTTTTTACTAAAAGGGTTAATGGAGAACTATTTGTATGCCAAATTTATGTTGATGACATCATATTTGGTTCAACTAACCCTCTCTTTAGTGAAAAGTTTGGAAAGCTAATGTCAGAGAAGTTTGAGATGTCTATGATGAGTGAACTCAAATTCTTTCTCGGGTTGCAAATCAAGCAAACTAAGGAAGGTACATTTGTCTCTCAAACAAAGTACACCAAGGACTTATTCAAGAAGTTCAATATGCAAGAATGCAAAGGTATGTCTACACCCATGCCACTAGTGGACATAATGATTTGACCAAAGATGGTGAACCTGTTGATCAAAAGGTTTATCGCTCTATGATTGGTTCATTGTTATACCTATGTGCTTCACGTCCCGATATTATGCTAAGTGTGTGCATGTGTGCTCGATATCAAGCTGCTCCTAAAGATTGTCATCTTAAGGCTGTGAAAAGGATAGTGAGATATTTAATCCATACACCAAATTTTGGCATTTGGTATCCTAAGAGGTCTTCTTTTGATCTTGTTGGCTATTCCGACTCAGATTATGCCGGAGACAAGGTTGATAGAAAGTCCACTTCGGGTACTTGTCAATTTCTTGGTAGATCTCTTGTGTCTTGGTCTTCCAAGAAACAAAACTCGGTATCCTTATCCACCGCCGAAGCGGAATACATTGCCGCTGGTTCATGTTGCGCTCAATTACTTTGGATGACCCAAACTCTTAAAGATTATGGGATTTATGTGAAACATGTTCCACTGCTTTGTGACAATGAAAGTGCTATCAAAATTGGTCATAATCCTGTACAACATTCTCGAACTAAGCATATTGAAGTTCGTCATCATTTCATTCGAGATCATGTTGCTAAGGGTGACATCAATCTTAAGCATGTTCGCACCGATAAGCAATTAGCGGATATATTCACTAAACCGCTTGATGAGAAAGTGTTTTGCAGGTTGAGAGGAGAATTGAACATCATTGATGCTTCGAACTTGGAGTAGAAACTCCATTGGGATACATGCAAGACATGAGCTTATAACTAATCCATGATGTATCTCTTATGATAACTATCTTATGTCTTGGATATATTTGCACCTTGCATGTTGTCTAACCCATGTAGGTGCTTGGTTGAATTTTAATTCCATGAGATTGCGACTCACTCATATCTTGAGCAATGCCGGGGTTTCTGATCCACGGGCACTATGGGACCGGCGGTCCGGGTCCCTTTTGGTTCGGCGGGGGGCGGAGGTTGCGCAAAGAGCAGATCGAGGCGAAGCACGGGGCGGTTTACCCAGGTTCGGGCCGCACGGATGCGTACAAACCCTACCCCTGCTTTGTGGATTGGTATTGATTTCTAGCTCGGGAGCGAGCGTGAGTGTGTGGAATTGCTGAACCTCGCGAGAGCTCTCGAGATGGCTGACCCCCATCTACGTTGCCCCGGGCCTCCTTTTATATGCTCAAGGGGTTACCGAACATAGGGCAACGGAGGGCAAAAGTGGAAAAGGTGCCGTGGATAGGCACAGCTAGGTGCTGTAGTAGGCACAGCTAGCTGCTACAGTGTATCATACCTAACCCTGACGGCAGGGGACAAGGGCATTAAATGCCCGTCTGTGTCGCCTAGACAGCACCGAAAGGGACCGCTAGGGACGCCACCGTCTTGCCATGATGGTTGTCTTGTCAGCGCCTGCGTGCCACCGCACGCCCCTAGCTGCACAGCCTCCTGCCACGTGCGCTCGGGAGGGGCCCCGGAGCGACACGTGGGTGGATGTGCTGGAGCGCGGGCGTGGAGTGGGGGCTTGCCGCGGCAAGCGGCCTTGCCGCTGGCCCGACTTGTCGCTTCCGGGAGCTTGTCGCTCACCGGGCCTTGTCGGGGCGCGTAGCGCGCCACGGCAAGTTCCTTGGAATGCCTTGGATGGCCTTCCCGGCAAGCGCCTCTTGCCGGGGCCTTGGGACGCTTCTGATGGCCTTCCCGGCAAGCTCCTCTTGCCGGGGTCCTGCTTCTTCCCGGCAAGCTCCTCTTGCCGGGGTCTTGTCTTGAGTACTTTGTTCTTGAATGGTCTTCAAAGGGACCACGGAGGATCTTGGCGGTGACCTGGCAGGCCTTGCCGGGGACGCTGCGACTGCCCGTGCATAAGTTCGGGGTACTAAGGGTACCCCTACTTTAGTACACCGACAGGAGCCCCCGGGCCTGGGCCAGACACGGTGCCGAGCGCTGTTGGGCCAGGCCCAAAACAGTGCACGGGCACGCGCGGCCTAGGTTACGCCGAATCTTCCTCCGTATCCGCCGCACCCTCCCCCCGACGGCACGCGTTGAATGCGGCGTCGTGGGGGAGGTCGTGGGGGTTCCTTCTCTCGAAATACGGAACGTCCGCCCCCTTCCCCCTTTAAGAGCAGGGGAAGCGGGGGCAGTTGGCCCATTCGCCCGTTGCCGTTCCCAATCTCGGAAATCTCTGCCGCCCTCTCGCCTCCCCAAAGCAGAGAGAGAGAGAGCAGCGCTCCGCCCTCCACCGCCGCCAGCACCACCAACGCCGTCGACCCCCTCCACTGCTTCCGCCATGGCTCCGAAAGCCGACAGGGGGAAGACCGTGAAGACGACCGAGGCGCATCGGCTCGCGGCGCTGCGGAAGACGCGGGCTGTTTTCCCCCCCAGGGCTCGGCGCGATGGAGCTGAAGGTGGACTATTCTCTGTTCTGGTCGGCGGAGACGCGCGCGCATCCGCGCACAAGAGTTCTCCCCGCCGCCGCCTGTAAGACTGCCCCAAATGGGTACGCCTTCTTCGCGTTGTTCTTCTATTGCGGGCTCTGCCCGCCCTTCTCTGATTTCTTCTGCGACGTCATGAACACCTATGGGTTCCACCTCCTCGACTTCACCCCCAACGCCGTTCTGACGATGGCAGTTTTTGCGCATCTCTGCGAAAACTTTGTCGGAGTTCTTCCCAACGTAGCCCTCTTCCGCCATTTCTTCACTCCTCGAGTAGAGAGAGGAGAGCCTCTATCCGGCGGGATCGCCTGGATCTCGAGGACCCGGCAAGAAGGAGACCTATCTGGAGGGAGAGTTCCGCGGCAAGTGGGAGGAGTGGAGGGCTGACTGGTGCTGGATTGTCGAGGAGAAGGAGAGTCCGCAGCCTTTCACCGCCCGGCGCCAAACCCCGGTGGTGGCGCGCGGAGCGACGACTGGAGCGACCTGGCCCCGGAGGACGACAGGCTGGGGATCGCCGTCACCAGGATCCTGCGCCTCCGGAATGCCGGGCTCACTGTCGGCGCGGTTGGCGCAGATTTCCTCCGCCGCCGCATCGCCCCCCTGCAAGAGCGGGGGAGGCCAACTTGGGAGTTCAAGAACGCGGCAGACATTATGAGGCTGCGGCCGGGCCTTAACTACAACTTCACAGTTCTGGAGCTCCATGCGATGCTGCAGGAGCTGTTCAGGTCTGACCCCCAGCATCCCGAGGTGTTCAGGTTGCCGGGGGGCGCCGTGCCTTTGTGCAACAACTCCGTGCTCGATCGCATCCTTGCAATGATGCCGGAATGCGACTCGCACGGGATTGTGCCAACTTGGCAGGAGCCTGCCGACGAGGTCGTGCAGCACTTCTTCGACAACTTGGTGGAAGTGGCTGTCCGCCTCGACGAGAAAGACGGCCTCACCCGCGACACCACTGACGCGGAGATGGCGCGCATCGCCACCAGGCTGGAGGAGGCGGCGGCAGCCGCAGCCGCCGGGCGAGTTTGGGCTCACCACCGCGGAAGCAGACGTGACAGAAGTGGCGAGCTGCGGTGAGCAAGGGGAGTCTGCCGGCAAGGAGGGGCCTGCCGGGCAAGATGCTGAGCCGAGCGAGCCTACCAGAGAAACGGGCAGCTCGCGGCAAATCGACTCCTCTTCCCCCTTGTCTCCGGACAGCCCACCAGAAGCAGAGCCCCCAACGCCGCCCAGAAGGCGCCTCCGCAAGGCTGGCGATGTGGGGGAGCGGCAAGCGAGTCAACAGTCGCCACGCCGCGTGACGCGCTCGACCACGGCAACCACCGTTGCCGCCAGAGCTGCCTCATGCTACGACGGCAACTGGAGCGGGGTCCAGCCGGACCATCGCTGCTCGGTCTCTGCCGCTTCCCGTGCCGCGCCGACAGCCGGAGCGGGGTCTTCTCAGACCGCCACCACTGCTCCCGCTAAGCGGCCAAGGAAGCTTCTCCTCCGCCTCCTCGCTCTGGGAGCGCGCCGGGCTTCGACTTCTCCGCGCTGAGCTCCGACGAGGAGGATGAAGAAGAGTAAGCTTCTCTTGCTGCACTCGCATTTCTTCGGTTTTTGTTGTTGTTCTTGCTTCTCAATTGCTTTTCCCTGAGCCTGCTCCTTTTTAGGACTCTGGCCCAGAGAGCGGCAAAGAGAGCTAAGGCCCCGGTGGTCATCGTCGAGGACGTGCCCACTGCGACAACAGGTGGCGCGCCCGAGACAACCTTGCCGGACCTGGCGACTTTCCTCCATGGCAGCCCCCAGCGTAAGTGTGTGAACTTTTTGCCGCGGTGAGGCGCGCATGGGTACTTGTCTTTGCTGATATTGCTTGTTGCCTTGCGTAGGAGCAGAGCAGCCTCACCAGGAGCGTCCGGAGACAGCCCCCGGCATGCCATCTGCTTCAACTACGCCGCCCAGGAAAATCTCCGGCAAGAGATTCCTCCGGCAGGGGGTGGCTCTCGGCAAGGGGGAGCTCTCCGCCAAGGACGGCACCAGCATCCCCCAGCGGCAGAGACCATGGCCACCGAGCCCAGCGCAGGTAATCTTCTGCTTAAACTTCCCTTGGGTTCTTCTTCTTCTGATCTTCTTGAGTTTCTGGCTGGATTTTGCTTTGACTCTTCCCCCCTTGCCGGCCGTCAGATCCATCCCGCTGCGGAGCAGATGGAGATAGAGGTCGCCGCCGACGAAGCTACCGGTGCTGGAGACGCCGCCGGCGCCGAGGCCGCCAAGGCTGGTGCCGCAGCAACTGGCGAGGAATCTGGCGATCGTACTGACGGCCCTGGGAGGCCGCAGGAGCGCCAGGCGCTACCCGCGCCGACCCCATCCGCCGAAGCCGCAGCGCCACAGTACCGAGGAGCCCAACCGGCGCTTACTTGAAGGCCGGCGAAGGCGTCTTCATCAACCTCCCCTGGGCGTCAAGCTCCAGGGCGCCGGTCGAGGGGGAGGTCTTTGACGGGGAAGTGCTTGCCTCTGCGGGTCTGAAGCTGGTCGATGCGCCAAGCAGCAGGAGCAACGAGCCCGAAGAGGAGCGGCTGCTGCGCAGGTTGATGTCGCTCTACCGCGCGCGACAAGCCAAGCTGGAATCCCGTGAGGCGCTTGTCGCGAAGGCGGGAGCAGACATTGAGAAGCGTGGAGACGAGCTCACGGGTTTCCACCGGGAAGCCGTCTGATCCTTGGCAGAGGAGCGGGAGCAGCTCGCTGAGGCGAAGAAGGCCTTCCTCCTCGAGAAGGCCGAAGCCGAAGAGCTGTAGCGACTTGCCGCCATGAAGCTAGCCGCGGAAGTGGGCGAGCAGGCGCAGTGGAAGGTCAACCTCGACGCTCACGAGGAGGAGCTTGCCGCGCGCGAGGAGAAGCTGGGCGGAGCCCTCAAGCAAGCGGAGGACGCTGCCGCCGCTGCCGAGGCCGCCAAAAAGGTGCTGGAGATGAAGGTGGTGCAGCTGGAGGCTGACCGCAAAGCATATGGCGAAGAGCTCAGCGCCGCCAAGGACTCCAACGCCGCCCTCGAGTCGAGGCTGGTCGCTTTGACCAAGGCGCTGGACGGCGCCAAGGAGCGGGAGGCGGCCCTGAAGAAGGAGATCGATGCCGACAAGGCGTTGCTGGAGAGTGCTGCCACCACCCAAAACGCCTTTAGGGATACGGTGGAGCACTGGACGGAGAGCCTCGTGAACGCCGCCGGGGACATCGATAAGGAGCTGGCGCAGCTGGGGGTGGAGGACTTCGGGTACTCCTCCGACGAGAACCTCCAACCTAGCGCCAAGCTCACTATGTTCTTCCAAGGCGTGGCGACGGCGCTCCAGCGGCTCCGGGATGAGATCCCGAAGCGGCTGGCCGACGAGTCGCGCGAGATCTGTGCGGGAGCCCTTCAGAAGGTGTTGATGAAGGTGGCCTTCCGCAATCCAGGCCTCCGCCTCCACAACGTCCTCAGATCCTTGCCGCCTGATATCGATCAGGAAGAGCTCAAGGCCCTTGTCGCACCCATTGTGGACAAGGTGAGCGGGATCAAGAGGGTCGAGGGCGACCGCGTCGACTAGGCCGCCGGCTTCCTTCTTTCCTTGTCGCTGCTAGCTATGTCATAGAAAACATTTATTAGAGCTGCGACAAGCTATTTTGTAATATAACTTTCTTCTGGATAGCCATTGCAATGTTATTCCCTTTACTTGACTCCTCCCTTTGTATGTTTTTGCCCTACGCTTTTAGGGAACTTGCCGGTGCAGGCATCCGGTCCGCGAGCGCTGAGCGCGGAACTGGCGGTGCCGCTACCGACAAGAAACCTTGTCGCAGCCAGCTGCAGCTCACTTAAGTTGCTGAGCGGGGCTCGAAGCAAAGTAAGGGCGCGGCTAGTGTAGCAACTAGCCGCAGCTAACTTACGTTGTTGAGCAGGCTCAAAACGATGCAAGGGCGCGGCTAGTGTAGCAACTAGCCGCGGCTCACCTAATGTTGTTGAGCGAGCTCGAAACAACGCAAGGGCGCAGCCAGCTACGAGTTGGCTCCTCCGCGCACAGGTTTCCCATACAAAGTGCAGTCGTTCAAGGGAGATAACTTGGAATTTAAAAAGATTTGGCTGCTCAAACTTTGGCAACTTAGCTTTTCTGTCGTTTGCTTCCCGGCAAGACGAAATTCTTGAACGACGCCTGGTCCATACCCTTCTCTTCTCCCTCCCCCCGGCAAACTTGTGGGCGAGGGATCCTTTCTTTCCTTGGAAGAAGGAAGAAAAGAAAGAAGAGAAAATAAAGATATAGAGCCTAGGCTCGTCACGCTTGCCGTGGGGTTGGTGCTGCACAAATGTCAGATCATATATGCCAGAAAATAGAAAGCATAAAATCGACAAAATGTGCGGAGCACGCGAGCTCTGCTGCGCACGGGATCTGCGCCCGGCCTCGTACAAAGGATTACATGCAACAGCGGCAAGACTTTGTACAAGAGGTGGTTGCCGGAACGGGTTCCGACAACCGCGCCTTACGGGTAAAACTTACGAAGATGCTCGATGCTCCAGGAGTTGCTCACTGGGATGCTATCTTCGGTCTCAGGCGGCCGGCCGGGCCCAGTGACTCGTTTCACCCGGTAAGGGCCTTCCCATTTCGGCGTCAACTTTGTATGTTTTTACCCCACGCTTTTAGGGAACTTGCCGGCGCAGGCACCAGGGCCGCGAGCGCTGAGTGCGGAACATCAGCAGGCTGCTGGCGGTGCCGCTACCGGCAAGAAACCTTGTCGCAGCTAGCTGCAGCTCACTTAAGTTGCTGAGCGGGGCTCGAAGCAAAGTAAGGGCGCGGCTAGTGTAGCAACTAGCCGCAGCTAACTTACGTTGTTGAGCAGGCTCGAAACAATGCAAGGGCGCGGCTAGTGTAGCAACTGCCGCCACTCACCTAATGTTGTTGAGCGAGCTCGAAACAACGCAAGTGCGCAGCCAGCTACGAGTTGGCTCCTCCGCGCACAGGCTTCTCATACAAAGTGAGCCGATCCAGGGGAGATAACTCAAAAATTAGAGATCTGGTTGCTCAGGCTTTGGCAACTTATCTGTTCTGGGTGTGTTGACGTGCATGGTGACCTTGGGCGCTCCGAGATCCACCAGCTCGATCTGATCCAGCGAGCGCATGGTACCGTGAGTACCATGACGCTGCCGGTCCCGCGCCTCCTGAGATGGGCGCGGTGCATGCACGGACGCCGAGGTCTTGGAGTGCGCCCGGTCGTTGTGGGAGCCGGCCACGCGCCGATGGGCAGCGCAGCCTTGCCCTGGGACCTGGCAGCACCGTGAGTTCCCTCGTCGATGCGTGCCCTTCCGCCGGCGCCTGCCCCACCATCCGTTTGCTCCGGCGGTGGGTGGCTCGGCGCGGACGGAGCAGCTGCCTCCGAAACTTTCTTCTTCGGCGGCATGTTGATGAAGATGGTGAAGATCGATGAAGAAGATGAAGATCTAGCCCGCAAGAACGCCGGATCTGATTCGCACAACTTCAACGCCCCATACCTGGCGCGCTAGAGATGCCGGGGTTTCTTGATCCACGGGCACCTATGGGACCGGCGGTCCGGGTCCCTTTTGGTTCGGCGGGGGAGGCGGAGGTTGCGCAAAGAGCAGATCGAGGCGAAGCACGCGGGCGGTTTACCCAGGTTCGGGCCGCACGGATGCGTAAAACCCTACTCCTGCTTTGTGGATTGGTATTGATTTCTAGCTCGGGAGCGAGACTGAGCGTGAGTGTGTGGAATTGCTGAACCCCCCTGGCCGACCCCCTCTACGTTGCCCCGGCCTCCTTTTATATGCTCAAGGGGTTACCGACATAGGGCAACGGAGGGCAAAAGTGGAAAAGGTGCCGTGGATAGGCACAGCTAGGTGCTGTAGTAGGCACAGCTAGCTGCTACAGTGCTATCATACCTAACCCTGACGGCAGGGGACAAGGGCATTAAATGCCCGTCTGTGTCGCCTAGACAGCACCGAGAGGGACCGCTAGGGACGCCACCGTCTTGCCACGATGGTTGTCTTGTCAGCGCCTGCGTGCCACCGCACGCCCCTAGCTGCACAGCCTCCTGCCACGTGCGCTTGGGAGGGGCCCCGAGTGACACGTGGGTGGATGTGCTGGAGCGCGGGCGTGGAGTGGGGGCTTGCCGCGGCAAGCGCCTTGCCGCGGCCGTCGACTTGTCGCTTCCGGGAGCTTGTCGCTCACCGGGCCTTGTCGGGGCGCGTAGCGCGCCGCGGCAAGTTCCTTGGAATGCCTTGGATGGCCTTCCCGGCAAGCGCCTCTTGCCGGGGCCTTGGGACGCTTCTGATGGCCTTCCCGGCAAGCTCCTCTTGCCGGGGCTTGCCTTCTTCCCGGCAAGCTCCTCTTGCCGGGGTCTTGTCTTGAGTACTTTGTTCTTGAATGGTCTTCAAAGGGACCACGGAGGATCTTGGCGGTGACCTGGCAGGCCTTGCCGCGGGACGCTGCGACTGCCCGTGCACAAGTTCGGGGTACTAAGGGTACACCTACTTTAGTACACCGACAAGCAATCTCTACTAGACCAAGACTCTACACGATAGTGGTTGAAGACAAGGAAGCACAAAACCATTCAAACATATCCTTTGACAAATTCTATGTTGAGCTTCATGATTTTCATTTTTGGATACACAAGTGCTCTTCCTTGCAAGAACTAACCCATGTAGGTAGATGAACTCAAACTCCAAGTGGTGCTCCCAACTCTTGATGAACTACATCGCTTTGAATGGTGCATACGGAACGCAAAAAAAGTCTGGAATTCAAATAAGTTTAAAAAATGAAGTGCCCGTGTAATAGATGAGTTCTCGTCTTAGAGAAGCTTTACTGATACTCCGAAAGAGATTCTCCAGTTTGTACACGAAGTGCGTCCAGTTTTTGCCGTAACCCTCTCTACTATTTTGCACATGCCATGTGGGTGAAATGATGATACCATGCCAAGTTTCAACATTTTCAGAGTTCATTTTGTAGTGATTTTCTATTTCATGGTCATTTAGCTCTCTAAATAAATCGGTAAATGACTGAAAATAGCAAATGTTGTTAGAAAGTGTTGAAAATTGATGACGTCGCTTTGAATGGTGCATACGGAACACAAAAAATGTCTGGAGTTCAAATAAGTCTAAAAAATGAAGTGCCCGTGTAGCAGATGAGTTCTCGTCCGAAACCCTGATACTCCAAAAGAGATTGTCCAGTTTGTACACGAAGTGCGTCCAGTTTTTGCCGTAACCCTCTCTACAATTTTGCACATGCCATGTGGGTGAAGTGATGATACCATGCCAAGTTTCAACATTTTCAGAGTTCATTTTGTAGTGATTTTCTATTTCATGGTACCACCGAAATATGCCACTCGGTGCCACCGACTTTACATTCAGAAAAACAGTTTGCCACTTGTTCTACATTTCTTCGGATCCAGCTCCACCCAATGAATCTTGTCCTCTACAAGCATCACAATTTTATCCTCTGCTTTGTGCTGAATCTCAAGGACCAAACCTATTCAACGGATTCCAGAAAAAAACTTTCTTGGAAATTGATGTCAAAGGGGGAGAGAGAGATCACATCAAAGCTTGTAGGAAAGAGAGATCACACCAAGAGAGAAAAAGTATTAAGGGGGAGAGAAAGTCTCAAGGATCCCAGATGTTGTTAAGGGGGAGAGAGAGATCTCCAGGGAGAGAAAAATACTCAAGGATCCCAGATGCTTGATGTTCAAGAGGAGAGATGCCACATGTCTTTTGGGGGAAAGACATGTTCATATGAACTCATTTGAATTTAGTTCTATTCAGCTCTGATTTTCTGTTTCCTATCTTCTCCCAATATCCCATGTAAGATTCAGGGGGAGCAAGACACCTAAAGGAAAAGAAATCAGCCAAATTCATTGCATATCTTTATTATTGGGGACATGTTGAATCCAATGATATCACTCTCTACATGTCATCCCAGTCTTGGCACTCTTGTGGTTTGTTTTGTTTGCTCTGGCTAGTGGACGTACCTGTGTTATCTAACCTTGTTTGTGCAGGTTCATTCCATCCTAAGCCAACTCGAGACCCAAGGTGGGTAGGGTAAGGTGTTGGTGGGTGGGAGTGTAATCTCCAATATTTATAGTGGGGATACATTACAAGGGGTGGGGGTTTTTTAGTGTGGAGGTAGGTTTCTTTTTTGTGGGACATGTTTTCAATGTGGTACTTTGTGCTCACTCTCTACATGTCATCCCAGTCTTGGTATTCTTGTGGTTTCTTTTGTTTGCTCTGGCTAGTGGACGTACCTGTGTTATCTAACCTTTGTTTGTGCAGGTTCATTCCATCCTAAGCCAACTCAAGACCACAAGGTAAGTATATGCATCAAAATCATGAGTATGAGGAGTTCTTGCTTATGTACATACTGTTTGCAAGAAGGACTCATGAGCATGAAGGTATTTTCCTTGATAATCTTTTGCTCTGATGCATATGGCCAAGATACATGTAACACATTGCCTACTCTGTCATGGTTATGCTCTCACATGCCTCTATATTTCATATTTACATGAGTGCATACATGTAGGGGGAGCCTATGCTTGTTACATGTCCTTCCAAAGCTTTACTTGCTGTTCTTTATATCTTTATCTAAAGCTTTGATGTATGTTGCCATCAATTACCAAAAAGGGGGAGATTGAAAGCACAAGTGCTCCCTAGGTGGTTTTGATAATTGATGACAACATATCTCTTGTTGGACTAACACTTCTATCTAGCATGTTTCAGATAAGTTCAACAATGGAGTGGCATGGACTAAAGGTTGTGGGAACTCCTTCAAGATGCTAAGGACAAGAGATTGGCTAAAGCTTCAAGCTCAAGACCCTTCACTTTTACATTTTAGTGATCCAAGATCACATTGAGTCCATAGGAAAAGCCAATACTATCAAGGAGGGATGAGGTGTTGCTTAATGAGCCTCTTGCTTCATGTGCTTAATGATATGCTCCAAAATCCTCAACTACTTTCCCATATCCACATATGACCTAAACCCTAAGCCAAACTCGGTCCTACCGATTCTTCCTATCCGGCGCCACCGAGTTTCACTTGTCATTAGCCACTGCCAAACCCTAGCAATTCGGTTCTACCGATAAGGATCTCGGTCCCACCGAGATGGGGTTGCAAACTCTCTGTTTCCCTTTCGTAACTTTTCGGTCCCACCGAAAGAGCGAATCGGTCCCACCGAGATTGCAATGTAAACTCAGTGTTTCCCCTTTGTAACTTTTCGGTCTCACCGAGTTCCACTCGGTCTCACCGAAAGAGCAAATCGGTCCCACCGAGTTTTCCTGACCAACTCTCTGGTTAGCTAATTACCAAATTCGGTCTCACCGAGTTTGTGTAATCGGTCTCACCGAGATTACGTTATGCCCAAACCCTAACCGAATCGGTCCTACCGAGTTGCATGTCGGTCCCACCGAAATCACTAACGGTCACTAGGTTTACATTTTCGGTCCGACCGAGTTTTATGATTCGGTCCCACCGAGATTGGAAAACTATGTAAAGATTGGCTTTTGTGTGGAGGCTATATATACCCCTCCACCTCTTTCTCATTTGATGAGAGAGCCATTCAGAACACACACATCATTCCACTTCATTTGTTCTGAGAGAGAACCACCTACTCATGTGTTGAGACCAAGACATTCCATTCCTACCATAGAATCTTGATCTCTAGCCTTCCCAGTTGCTTTCCACTCAAATCTTCTTTCCACCAAATCCAAATCCTATGAGAGAGAGTTGAGTGTTGGGGAGACTATCATTTGAAGCACAAGAGCAAGGAGTTCATCATCAACACACCATTTGTTATTTCTTGGAGAGTGGTGTCTCCTAGATTGGCTAGGTGTCACTTGGGAGCCTCCGACAAGATTGTGGTGTTGAACCAAGGAGTTTGTAAGGGCAAGGAGATCGCCTACTTCGTGAAGATCTACCGCTAGTGAGGCAAGTCCTGTGTGGGCGATGGCCATGGTGGGATAGACAAGGTTGCTACTTCGTGGACCCTTTGTGGGTGGTTGCTTCTTCGTGTACCCTTCGTGGGTGGAGCCCTGTGTGGACTCGCGCAACCGTTACCCTTCGTGGGTTGAAGTCTCCATCAACGTGGATGTAGGATAGCACCACCTATCCGAACCACGGAAAAACATCCGTGTCTCCAATTGCGTTTGAATTCTCCAAACCCTTCTATTTACATTCTTGCAAGTTGCATGCTTTACATTCCGCTGCTCATATACTCTTTGCATGCTTGCTTGATATGTATTGTGTGTGTTGAAATTGTGCCTAAATTCCACTTAAACCAAAAAGGATTAAAAATTGCAACTTTAGCACGAAGTGTCTAATCACCCCCCCCTTTAGACACATCTACTTCTAGATCCTACAGCTTCTGTTGCGATCTACAAGGGTACGTAGATCATACTCTCCCCTCTCGTTGCTATGCATCACCATGATCTTGCGTGTGCGTAGGAATTTTTTGAAATTACTACGAAACCCAACACTGGCACCTTAGTAGCTTCAGGCACCGTATTAGCTTCAGCCATGACGACGTCATTGGCTTCAGCGGTGATGTTGGTGGCCGCCTCAGGGTTGTTAACCTCCACTTCAGGAGCTGGAGGGTCGGACACGTTCTCCTCGAGAACAACATCTTGGTGGGACGGGGGTGTAGCAACTCTTTCAACTCTTGGTGTTCTTCTTCATCGGCTGATGCAGCCGGAATATCTTCAGCCATTTTGGCTTCGGACTCAGACACGTGCATAGTGGGAGTGACTTGGGGCCTTGGTCCTTTGCGAAGCCTGCATAATGCTGGCGACGCTTGTGGAGATGGAGTGCGCTGGGCCTCAAAGTCATCGTCATCTTGCACTGGTGGGGTAGCTTGCGGTTGGGGAGAGCTTGGAGTGTCTTGTTGTTGTGGGTGATCAGCCCACGATGCATCCTGAGCAGTTGGCGTCAGAGGACGACCAATGCTGATGAGTTCGCTGTGCGTGAGCACAGGCGATGATACCAATTGGTGCTCGATCTGAGGAAGGACTTCATCATCTTCAACATTGTCGTGAGGACCAATGTCTTCAGCTGCGGTGGGGTCAACAGCTGGATTGTCTTCAGCTTCAGGAGCCTCTGGGAGAAGCAGGCTCATGAACTATCACTTGCGTTCTTGATTTTCAAACGCAGGACGAGCCACTGAGATTGGCTCGACCTCAAGGGGTTCTGTGGGAGCAGCCCGATCTCTCTTCTTGGTTTTGCGTTTCTTAGTTGGAGGGGCATCATCAGTGGTGCCCTTGGTTTTGCGCTTTCTGGCTTCAGCTTCAGCTGCCCTTGTTTTCTTCAGATCTGAAGCCACTGTGGGGACCTTAGGCTTCGAGCCTGTCATACTGGCTTGGAAGACAATTGGATGTACTTCCTGCCTTGGTACTCCGGGTTCTGCCACAACTTGCTTCTTCTTCTTCTTGGCCGCCATTCTGGGGTTGATGCCTGGCCACCCCAAGGCCTTGTGCTTTTCAGCTTCATTGTATCCTTGGACACATTTAGCAGCAAGATCCTTCATGCACTCACGAGAACATTTGGCTTCTTCGCGTTTGGTTCGGAATGCTTCCTTAAGCTCATGCATCATGGTCTGGAAGTTCTGAATGTCTTCAACATTGAGCTTGGCCATATGCTTCTTGAACTGAGCCTTTTCATAATCTATCTTATGCTTCAGCTCAACAATCTTCTGAGCTAGAGCCAGCTCAGCAGCAATGGCTCCGTGGAAGGCGACGCTGAGGCCAACGGGAAGCTGAAGATCATCAAAGCTAACATTTGGGCTGTCAAACCACTCATCAATGAATGTGTTGATGATTTCAACATCAAAGAGAGGAAGGTCATTGAAGATTTCTGCCTCTTGCTTGCTCTTGATCAACTGCTCAAGAGCGTCATCGCCAAGATCATCATCGCTGGACAGATCAATGGCGTCATTCTCATTTCGCAGAACAGTAGCAGGGGTCAGTGCTTGGCTGGTGGGTTGCATGGGCATCTTCACTTTGGAGGGCTTGGAGATGCGTGACAGATCTTCAGACTGCACACTGTGTTCATGAGGTGAAGTGGCCAGAGGCTTCGCCCGTGAGACCTTCATTGCAGGGGCCTGCTTTGAAGCTTTAGGCTTCTTTAGCTTCTTTGGCTTCGATGGTGCAGGCGCTTCGTCAGATTCAACATCATCTACAGGTTGATCCACGACTGCCCCTTGAACCATAATATGAGTGATGAGACCTTCCAGGTTGTAGAAGGGCACAACAAGATTGGGTTAAGCTTCGCGTGAGCCATCAGCACGAGGAGTAGAGGGACCTGGGTTGAAGTCTAAGCCCCGCGACTTCTTGTTTTCTTTGTCCGAGTTCCCGGCAAACTGAAGGTTGCGCTTGAACAGATTGTCATCATGACACCATAGCAATGATGATGGGTCAGCATCTGCAGGCTGAGGTCCACGGACCATGCAGGGATAGAAGCCTTGTTCAATGGCTTCAACTCTGGACCTGGGTTGAATATTTTTGTATAGGATGTCTCCCCACGGTCGCTTGATGGCATTCTTCTCAGCATACTCCTGGGTCACGAACCTGTACTTGAACCACTATTCTGCCCCAATATCTTCGAATCCATTGGATTCAAGTTTTCCGCAGATTGTAGTCCTCCTCCGGATCTGTCTTGTACAGCTCATAGAGGTCTGGAGGCAAATCTCTTGAGGTGTTGCCACGACGCTGCCTGCCACCCTTCCTTGCAGATTTTTCTGGTGCCATGAAGTTTAGACTGAAAGGCTTCAAAACTGTCAAAGTCTTCCGTCTACTGCTCAGACAAGAACTGGCTTCAGGGGAGTTTATATGATGCTTTAAGAATTCTGCAAATGAATGCAGACTATGAGAACCAAGGGATTCTCCCACGGACATGTACCTGTGACAACATTAAGGTGCGAGGGAAGGGGAAGAGGTCATATGCATTCCCAGAAGATTTTGAAGATAAATCAGTTTAGAAGACATTGACCTCATAGTGCGAAGACATTCACTCATAGATAGAGAGTTGGTTCCAGATTTGTACGAATCCACGAATAAGTACAAGTGAGGAATCTAACTACTTTGTGAAGCATAAGTGAACATACTAGGCATATTATGAGATGCAGTATGAAATAGATCCAACTTGTGTGAATAGAAAACTGCTTGTGGTAGAAATGATGAATCTATAGGATCAAAGGGGCCGTAAAAAGGAAGTTTTATTTACCACACGAAGAACTGCTAGACGGAGTGGAGAGGAGGCCGAGCAGTTCGATCTCCGTGCCCTAACTTGGCGACGGAGGACACCTACACGGGGACACCTACGGCGACGGCGGAGAAGACGATGTCCGCGGCCGGCGTGAAGACGGTCGGTGAGGTCGCGGCAGCTAAGCGCTTCGTCGCCGGCGTCGTCGAGGGCTAGCGGTGGCGCTAGGGTTTGTGCGAGAGTGGAAGAAGGATAATGACTGTGGTGAGGCGTGTATTTATAGGGATAGGGACGGCACAGTGTTATTACACAGGTGCCCCTGGCGATTCACATCTGAAGGACACGTGGCTATCATGCAACACATCGGAGGTTGTTCCACGTTCCCACGCACGCCTGGATTGTCGGGTGGTCGTTCCCACTTCTCCGGGTTTCAGGTGAAAGGATTTAGCATTGAAAAGATTAATGTTTGTCTCTGTGTCTTCTGCTGACAAGGATGCAGAGAAGACATTTTGACAGTGTCAATAGAATGCATATGATTTGGATAGATAGACTTAGGAAAGAAGCATAGAGGGGTTAGGGTCCGATCACATTCACTTAGTTCAAAAGATTCAGTAAGAAGCCATAGCTATAAGTGAATGCTGTAGAGGACGAAACCAAATCAGTATGTTGAAGATAAACATGAGGACAATTTAATCATTGAAGACAAACAAAATGCGAAGACTTTGCAAATGTAACGCCATGAGAAAAACACTTCAAAGGGAAAAATTTGGTGGTGGCGTTACCCACCGTATAGGAAATATTAGACCCAGACACGACGCACAATTATCGTGGCGCTCCGAAGTCAAATTCCACGTTAATATATTCACACTCAGAATGTAAGTCTTCATTGATTGAAGATATACTTTACTTCGTGTGTTGCACATCTAAGTCATCAACATGCTTAAGTGTTAGGATGTGTGCCTGATCACAGGACATTTGAGGATTCCAAGATATTTAGCTCACACCGTAACTTGCAAAACCTCTTCTCATCCAAGGGCTTGGTGAAGATATCTGCCAATTGCTCTTCAGTGTTGACGTGTATGATATCAATATCTTCCTTCATAACATGATCTCTGAGAAAGTGATGACGAATTTCAATGTGCTTTGTCTTCGAGTGCTGAACTGGGTTGTTGGCAATCTTGATGGCGCTTTCGTTGTCGCAGTAGAGTGGCACTTGCTTCAGATGAATGCCATAGTCTTTGAGTGTTTGCTTCATCCATAGAAGCTGAGCGCAGCAAGATCCAGCAGCAATGTATTCAGATTCAGCAGTGGAGAGAGATACACAGTTCTGCTTCTTTGAAGACCAACATACAAGTGATCGTCCCAGAAAATGACATGTGCCTGATGTAGACTTGCGATCCACCTTGTCACCAGCATAATCAGCATCCGAGAATCCAACTAGATCAAACTCTGAGCCCTTTGGATACCATAATCCTAGTGTTGGGGTGTGAGCCAAATATCTAAGAATTCGCTTCACAGCTAAGTGATGCGATTCCTTTGGTGCCGCTTGGAACGGGCACACATGCAAACACTAAGCATGATATCTGGCCTAGATGCACATAAATAAAGCAAAGAACCAATCATGGAGCGGTATACCTTTTGATCAAACTCTTTACCATTGTCGTCGGGACCCAGATGATGTTTGGCTGGCATTGGCGTCGTGTAAGCCTTTGCAGTCTTGCATTCCAAATTTCTTCAGGCAATCTTTGAGGTATTTCTCTTGAGATATGAAGATGCCGTTGCGTTGCTGACGTATTTGAAGACCAAGGAAGAACTTCAGCTCACCCATCATGGACATCTGATATTGCTCTTGCATCATATATCCAAACTCTTCACTGTATTTCTGATTAGTGCAGCCGAAGATAATGTCATCCACATATATTTGGCACACAAACAGTTCACCATCATATGTCTTCGTGAAGAGAGTGGGATCCAGGGAACCAGGTTTGAAGCCTTTGCTCTTCAGGAAGTCTTTGAGTGTGTCATACCAAGCCCGAGGGGCTTGTTTGAGGCCATACAATGCCTTGTTGAGCTTGTACACCATGTCAGGATGTTTTGGATCTTCAAAGCCAGGCGGTTGTGCAACATACACTTCTTCTTCAATCTTGCCATTGAGAAAAGCGTCTTCACATCCATTTGATACAGAATAATGTTATGATGATTTGCATAGGCCAGCAGTAGTAGTAAGAGTTGAGTAATGAGTGGGACCAAAAAGGTCCATGTGGAGCAGTTCGAAGGGTTGAGTCGTTGTCATGATTGTCTTCGAGGGATGCTTGGCCCTCGTCATCTTTCCTGCTTCACAGGCACCGCATAAGTGATCCTTCTTGAACTTGACGCCCTCGATGCCTATGACATGCTTCTTCCTTGCAAGAGTGTGCAAGTTCCTCATGCCAGCATGCCCTAGCCTCCGATGCCAGAGCCAGCATTCAGAAGCTTTTGCTAGAAGACATACGGCAAGTTGTGGTCCTGCTGAGAAATCTACCATGCTACAAATCATCTTTCCGATACCCTTCAAAGACTAGAGACTTGTCAGATTCCATTAGAACAAGGCAACGATATTTTCCAAATATCACAATCATGTTTAAATCGCAAAGCATTGAGACAGACATTAAGTTGAAACCAAGGGATTCAACAAGCATCACTTTATCCATGTGTTGATCCCTTGAGATTGCAACTCTACCTAGACCCAATACCTTGCTTTTACCAGTATCAGCAAATGTGATGTGACTCTTGTCAGATGGACGTAAAGTTGAGTCCATGAGAAGACTTCGCTTGCCAGTCATGTGATTAGTACACCCACTATCAATAATCCATTCTGAAGCAGCTGGTGTCATACCCTACAGTGCAGTTAGGGGGATAGGCTTCACGAAGAGAATTGTGAAGCATAAACATTTGACGAGCAAGTGGATTATGAAAGCTTAGATCGAGGTTAGGACTGATAGGGCAAGTAGCAAGCGACTCAGGAACAAAATACATAATAAGACCATTTGGGCATTTGATCTTGCGCCCTACAAGATGTTTAAGGTCCCCAGCAATAGCTTCAGACGAATTTGATTTCGGCTGGAGACCTTTCCCTGCAAAAGAGAGTTAAGCTTTCTTAGCCACCCACATCTTCAAGGGTGGCTTCGAAGCAATGAGTCTAAGTGCAGCATCTGAGAACTTTGGCTTTGGAGCCCTAGCAAAAAGTCTTGCAGGTGGACAATAGTACTCATAAGAATAAGCAGAGTAGTTCTTGGTCTTATGAACATGGCGGTTTGATGAACACGCTCATATTCATAGGCCTGAGTATGGTTTCCCTGCAAAACATTTGCGTTAGTGCGACTCAGGTGAGTCCTTTGTCTGTATGAAGCCTTTGGACCATATGAAGCCTGTGGTCTGGGGTTTGTCTTCTTCACTTGTGGTGTCATGACGACATTCACAGGAAGATTCTCCAAACCACTTTTTCGGCACCCAGACTTTCTTCATAGGTGGCCCATTCCTGCAGTTAGTACCAATATACCTGGCAAACACTTCACCATTCTGATTCTTAAACAGTTTATAGTTTGCATCAAAGGATTCATCAATAACAATGGGATTAGCACAATTGAAGCCTGACAGGGTGGATGGATCCACTGAGGGTTCCTTTGCAGCAACCCATGTGGTTTTGGGGTACTGCTCAGGTTTCCAGTAAGAGCCATCAGCATTCATTTTCCTTTCGAACCCAAGACCCTCTTTCCTAGGGTTTCGGTTCAGGATCTGCCTTTTGAGAACATCACATAGTGTCTGATGCCCTCTTTT